>NW_025961482.1:0-62599 GCF_023159225.1 Perognathus longimembris pacificus
AGGCAGCTGTATATCAGGGAGTAAACCTTGTGAGAATAAACCAGCTGGAGCTTGTTAAGGTAATTACACAGGGGAAAGGATAATGTACTGGGAACTCCTCAGAAGAATCTGATTTGTAGTGAGGGGAGAGAGATAAAAGCTCATTTAGGAACGACATGAACATGCTGGGTACATAGCTGTTTATCAGTAAATATCTCCACTGAGATTAAGAAAAGCAGTAGCTTAATAAATTAAGTACTTACTGGTATGGTTACTGTACTGGTAACTCCCCAAAAGAATCTGGATTGTGGTGAGGGAACAGAGAAAAAAGCTCATTTAGGACCTGCACTTACGAAGGGGGTAGGCAGCTGTATATCAGGGAGTAAACCTTCTGAGAATAAAAACAGCTGGAGCTTGTTAAGGTAATTACACAGGGGAAAGGATAATGTACTGGGAACTCCTCAGAAGAATCTGATTGGTGGTGAGGGGAGAGAGATAAAAGCTCATTTAGGAACGACATGAACATGCTGCGTAGGTAGCTGTTTATCAGTAAATATCTCCACTGAGATTAAGAAAAGCAGTAGCTTAATAAATTAAGTACTTCTTGGTATGGGTACTGTACTGGTAACTCCCCAAAAGAATCTGGATTGTGGTGAGGGAACAGAGAAAAAAGCTCATTTAGGACCAGCACTTACGAAGGGGGGTAGGCAGCTGTATATCAGGGAGTAAACCTTCTGCGAATAAAAACAGCTGTAGCTTGTTAAGGTAATTACACAGGGGAAAGGATAATGTACTGGAACTCCTCAGAAGAATCTGATTTGTGGTGAGGGGAGAGAGATAAAAGCTCATTTAGGAACGACATGAACATGCTGCGTAGTTAGCTGTTTATCAGTAAATATCTCCACTGAGATTAAGAAAAGAAGTAGCTTAATAAATTAAGTACTTCCTGGTATGGTTACTGTACTGGTAACTCCCCAAATAGAATCTGGATTGTGGTGAGGGAACAGAGGAAAAAAGCTCATTTTGGACCTGCACTTACGCAGGGGTTAGGCACCTGTATATCAGGGAGTAAACCTTCTGAGAATAAAAACAACTGGATCTTGTTAAGGTAATTACACAGGGGAAAGGATAATGTACTGGGAACTCCTCAGAAGAATCTGATTTGTGGTGAGGGGAGAGAGATAAAAGCTCATTTAGGAACGACATGAACATGCTGCATAGGTAGCTGTTTATCAGTAAAAATCACCACTGAGATTAAGAAAAGCAGTAGCTTAATAAATTAAGTACTTCCTGGTATGGTTACTCTCCTGGTAACTACCCAAAAGATCTGGATTGCGGTGAGGGAAACAGAGAAAAAAGCTCATTTAGGACCTGCACTTACGAAAGGGGTAGGCAGCTGTATATCAGGGAGTAAACCTTCTGAGAATAAAAACAGCTGGAGCTTGTTAAGGTAATTACACAGGGGAAAGCATAATGTACTGGGAACTCCTCAGAAGAATCTGATTTGTGTTGAGGGAGAGAGATGAAAGCTCATTTACGAACGACATGAACTTCCTGGGTACATAGCTGTTTATCAGTAAATATCTCCACTGAGATTAAGAAAAGCAGTAGCTTAATAAATTAAGTACTTACTGGTATGGTTACTGTACATTCTAACTCCCCAAAAGAATCTGGATTGTGGTGAGGGAACAGAGAAAAAAGCTCATTTAGGACCTGCACTTTCGAAGGGGGTAGGCATCTGTATGTCAGGGAGTAAACCTTCTGAGAATAAAACAGCTGGAGCTTGTTAAGGTAATTACACAGGGGAAAGGATAATGTACTGGGAACTCCTCAGAAGAATCTGATTTGTGGTGAGGGGAGAGAGATAAAAGCTCATTTAGGAACGACATGAACATGCTGCATAGGTAGCTGTTTATCAGTAAAAATCTCCACTGAGATTAAGAAAAGCAGTAGCTTAATAAATTAAGTACTTCCTGGTATGGTTACTGTACTGGTAACTCGCCAAAAGATCTGGATTGTGGAGAGGGAACAGAGAAAAAAGCTCATTTAGAACCTGCACTTTCGAAGGGGGTAGGCAGCTGTATATCAGGGAGTAAACCTTCTGCGATTAAAAGCAGCTGGAGCTTGTTAAGGTAATTACACAGGGGAAAGGATAATGTACTGGAACTCCCTCAGAAGAATCTGATTTGTGGAGAGGGGAGAGAGATAAAAGCTCATTTAGGAACGACATGAACATGCCTGCGTAGGTAGCTGTTTATCAGTAAATATCTCCACTGAGATTAAGAAAAGAAGGTAGCTTAATAAATTAAGTACTTCCTGGTATGGATACTGTACAGGTAACTCCCCAAAAGAATCTGGATTGTGTGAGGGAACAGAGAAAAAAGCTCATTTAGGACCTGCACTTACGCAGGGGGTAGGCAGCTGTATATCAGGAGAAAACCTTCTGAGAATAAAAACAGCTGGAGATTGTTTAAGGTAATTACACAGGGGAAAGGATAATGTACTGGGAACTCCTCAGAAGAATCTGATTTGTGGTGAGGGGAGAGAGATAAAAGCTCATTTAGGAACGACATGAACATGCTGCGTAGGTAGCTTTTTATCAGTAAATATCTCCACTGAGATCAAGAAAAGCAGTAGCTTAATAAATTACGTACTTCATGGTATGGTTACTGTACTGGTAACTCCCCAAAAGAATCTGGATTGTGGTGAGGGAACAGAGAAAAAAGCTCATTTAGGACCAGCACTTACGAAGGGGGGTAGGCAGCAGTATATCAGGGAGTAAACCTTCTGCGAATAAAAACAGCTGGAGCTTGTTAAGGTAATTACACAGGGGAAAGGATAATGTACTGGGAACTCCTCAGAAGAATCTGATTTGTGGTGAGGGGAGAGAGAGGACCAAAAGCTCATTTAGGAACGACATGAACATGCTGCGTAGGTAGCTGTTTATCAGTAAATATCTCCACTGAGATTAAGAAAAGCAGTACCTTAATAAATTACGTACTTCCTGGTATGGTTACTGTACTGGTAACTCCCCAAAAGAATCTGGATTGTGGTGAGGGAACAGAGAAAAAAGCTCATTTAGGCCCTGCACTTACGAAGGGGGGTAGGCAGCTGTATATCAGGGAGTAAACCTTGTGAGAATAAAACCAGCTGGAGCTTGTTAAGGTAATTACACAGGGGAAAGGATAATGTACTGGGAACTCCTCAGAAGAATCTGATTTGTGGTGAGGGGAGAGAGATAAAAGCTCATTTAGGAACGACATGAACATGCTGCGTAGGTAGCTGTTTATCAGTAAATATCTCCACTGAGATTAAGAAAAGCAGTAGCTTAATAAATTAAGTACTTCTTGGTATGGGTACTGTACTGGTAACTCCCCAAAAGAATCTGGATTGTGGTGAGGGAACAGAGAAAAAAGCTCATTTAGGACCAGCACTTACGAAGGGGGTAGGCAGCTGTATATCAGGGAGTAAACCTTCTGCGAATAAAAACAGCTGTAGCTTGTTAAGGTAATTACACAGGGGAAAGGATAATGTACTGGGAACTCCTCAGAAGAATCTGATTTGTGGAGAGGGGAGAGAGATAAAAGCTCATTTAGGAACGACATGAACATGCTGCGTAGGTAGCTGTTTATCAGTAAATATCTCCACTGAGATTAAGAAAAGAAGTAGCTTAATAAATTAAGTACTTCCTGGTATGGTTCTGTACTGGTAACTCCCCAAAAGAATCTGGATTGTGGTGAGGGAACAGAGAAAAAAAGCTCATTTTGGACCTGCACTTACGCAGGGGTTAGGCACCTGTATATCAGGGAGTAAACCTTCTGAGAATAAAAACAGCTGGAGCTTGTAAAGGTAATTACACAGGGGAAAGGATAATGTACTGGGAACTCCTCAGAAGAATCTGATTTGTGTTGAGGGGAGAGAGATGAAAGCTCATTTAGGAACGACATGAACTTCCTGGGTACATAGCTGTTTATCAGTAAATATCTCCACTGAGATTAAGAAAAGCAGTAGCTTAATAAATTAAGTACTTACTGGTATGGTTACTGTACTGGTAACTCCCCAAAAGAATCTGGATTGTGGTGAGGGAACAGAGAAAAAAAGCTCATTTAGGACCTGCACTTTCGAAGGGGGTAGGCAGCTGTATATCAGGGAGTAAACCTTCTGAGAATAAAAACAGCTGGAGCTTGTTAAGGTAATTACACAGGGGAAAGGATAAAGTACTGGGAACTCCCCAGAAGATTCTGATTTGTGGTGAGGGGAGAGAGATAAAAGCTCATTTAGGAACGACATGAACATGCTGCGTAGGTAGCTGTTTATCAGTAAATATCTCCTCTGAGATTAAGAAAAGCAGTAGCTTAATAAATTAAGTACATCCTTGTGTGGTTACTGTAATGGTAACTCCCCAAAAGAATCTGGATTGTGGTGAGGGAACAGAGAAAAAAGCTTATTTAGGACCTGCACTTACGAAGGGGGTAGGCAGCTGTATATCAGGGAGTAAACCTTCTGAGAATAAAAACAGCTGAGCTTGTTAAGGTAATTACACAGGGGAAAGGATAATGTACTGGGAACTCCTCAGAAGAATCTGATTTGTGGTGAGGGGAGAGAGATAAAAGCTCATTTAGGAACGACATGAACATGCTGCGTACGTAGCTGTTTATCAGTAAATATCTCCACTGAGATGAAGAAAAGCAGTAGCTTAATAAATTAAGTACTTCCTGGTATGGTAACTGTACTGGTAACTCCCCAAAAGAATCTGGATTGTGGTGAGGGAACAGAGAAAACCGCTCATTTAGGACCTGCACTTATGCAGGGGGTAGGCAGCTGTATATCAGGAGCAAACCTTCTGAGAATAAAAACAGCTGGAGCTTGTTAAGGTAATTACACAGGGGAAATTATAAAGTACTGGGGAACTCCTCAGAAGAATCTGATTTGTGGTGACGGGAGAGAGATAAAAGCTCATTTAGGAACGACATGAACATGCTGGGTACGTAGCTGTTTATCAGTAAATATCTCCACTGAGATTAAGAAAAGAAGTAGCTTTAATAAATTAAGTACTTCCTGGTATGGTTTCTGTACTGGTAACTCCCCAAAAGAATCTGGATTGTGGTGAGGGAACAGAGAAAAAAGCTCAATTAGGACCAGCACTTACGAAGGGGGTAGGCAGCTGTATATCAGGGAGTAAACCATCTGCGAATAAAAACAGCTGTAGCTTGTTAAGGTAATTACACAGGGGAAAGGATAATGTACTGGGAACTCCTCAGAAGAATCTGATTTGTGGTGAGGGGAGAGAGATAAAAGCTCATTTAGGAACGACATGAACATGCTGGGTACGTAGCTGTTTATCAGTAAATATCTCCACTGAGATTAAGAAAAGAAGTAGCTTAATAAATTAAGTACTTCCTGGTATGGTTCTGTACTGGTAACTCCCCAAAAGAATCTGGATTGTGGTGAGGGAACAGAGAAAATAGCTCATTTAGGACCAGCACTTACGAAGGGGGTAGGCAGCTTGTAATATCAGGGAGTAAACCTTCTGCGAATAAAAACAGCTGTAGCTTGTTAAGGTAATTACACAGGGGAAAGGATAATGTACTGGGAACTCCTCAGAAGAATCTGATTTGTGGTGAGGGGAGAGAGATAAAAGCTCATTTAGGAACGACATGAACATGCTGCGTAGGTAGCTGTTTATCAGTAAATATCTCCACTGGAGATTAAGAAAAGCAGTAGCTTAATAAATTAAGTACTTCTTGGTATGGGTACTGTACTGGTAACTCCCCAAAAGAATCTGGATTGTGGTGAGGGAACAGAGAAAAAAGCTCATTTAGGACCTGCACTTTCGAAGGGGGTAGGCAGCTGTATATCAGGGAGGTAAACCTTCTGAGAATAAAAAACAGCTGGAGCTTGTTAAGGTAATTACACAGGGAAAAGGATAATGTACTGGGAACTCCTCAGAAGAATCTGATTTGTGGTGAGGTGGAGAGAGTTAAAAGCTCATTTAGGAACGACATGAACATGCTGCATAGGTAGCTGTTTTATCAGTAAAAATCTCCACTGAGATTAAGAAAAGCAGTAGCTTAATAAATTAAGTACTTCCTGGTATGGTTACTGTACTGGTAACTCCCCAAAAGAATCTGGATTGTGGTGAGGGAACAGAGAAAAAAGCTCATTTAGGACCTGCACTTACGAAGAGGGTAGGCAGCTGTATATCAGGGAGTAAACCTTCTGAGAATTAAAACAGCTGGAGCTTGTTAAGGTAATTACACAGGGGAAAGGATAATGTACTGGGAACTCCTCAGAAGAATCTGATTTGTGGGTGAGGGGAGAGAGATAAAAGCTCATTTAGGAACGACATGAACATGCTGCGTAGGTAGCTGTTTATCAGTAAATATCTCCACTGAGATCAAGAAAAGCAGTAGCTTAATAAATACGTACTTTCTGGGTATGGTGACTGTACTGGTAACTCCCCAAAAGTATCTGGATTGTGGTGAGGGAACAGAGAAAAAATGCTCATTTAGGACCTGCACTTACGAAGGGGGTAGGCAGCTGTATATCAGGGAGTAAACCTTCTGAGAATAAAAACAGCTGGAGCTTGTTAAGGTAATTACACAGGGGGAAAGGATAATGTACTGGGAACTCCTCAGAAGAATCTGATTTGTGGTGAGGGGAGAGAGATAAATGCTCATTTAGGAACGACATGAACATGCTGCGTAGGTAGCTGTTTATCAGTAAATATCTCCACTGAGATTAAGAAAAGCAGTAGCTTAATAAATTACGTACTTCCTGGTATGGTTACTGTACTGGTAACTCCCCAAAAGAATCTGGATTGTGGGTGAGGGAACAGAGAAAAAAGCTCATTTATGCCCTGCACTTACGAAGGGGGGTAGGCAGCTGTATATCAGGGAGTAAACCTTGTGAGAATAAAAACCAGCTGGAGCTTGTTAAGGTAATTACACAGGGGAAAGGATAATGTACTGGGAACTCCTCAGAAGAATCTGATTTGTAGTGAGGGGAGAGAGATAAAAGCTCATTTAGGAACGACATGAACTTCCTGGGTACATAGCTGTTTATCAGTAAATATCTCCACTGAGATTAAGAAAAGCAGTAGCATAATAAATTAAGTACTTACTGGTATGGTTACTGTACTGGTAACTCCCCAAAAGAATCTGGATTGTGGTGAGGGAACAGAGAAAAAAGCTCATTTAGGACCTGCACTTTCGAAGGGGGTAAGGCATCTGTATGTCAGGGAGTAAACCTTCTGAGAATAAAAAACAGCTGGAGCTTGTTAAGGTAATTACACAGGGGAAAGGATAATGTACTGGGAACTCCTCAGAAGAATCTGATTTGTGGTGAGGGGAGAGAGATAAAAGCTCATTTAGGAACGACATGAACATGCTTGCATAGGTAGCTGTTTATCAGTAAAAATCTCCACTGAGATTAAGAAAAGCAGTAGCTTAATAAATTAAGTACTTCCTGGTATGGTTACTGTACTGGTAACTCGCCAAAAGAATCTGGATTGTGGAGAGGGAACAGAGAAAAAAGCTCATTTAGGACCTGCACTTCGAAGGGGGTAGGCAGCTGTATATCAGGGAGTAAACCTTCTGAGAATAAAAGCAGCTGGAGCTTGTTAAGGTAATTACACAGGGGAAAGGATAAAGTACTGGGAACTCCTCAGAAGATTCTGATTTGTGGTGAGGGGAGAGAGATAAAAGCTCATTTAGGAACGACATGAACATGCTGCGTAGGTAGCTGTTTATCAGGAAATATCTCCACTGAGATTAAGAAAAGCAGTAGCTTAATAAATTAAGTACTTCCTGGTATGGTTACTGTACTGGTAACTACCCAAAAGAATCTGGATTGTGGTGAGGGAACAGAGAAAAAAGCTCATTTAGGACCTGCACTTACGAAGGGGGTAGGCAGCTGTATATCAGGGAGTAAACCTTCTGCGAATAAAAGCAGCTGGAGCTTGTTAAGGTAATTACACAGCGAAAGGATAATGTACTGGGAACTCCTCAGAAGAATCTGATTTTTGGTGAGGGGAGAGAGATAAAAGCTCATTTAGGAACGACATGAACATGCTGCGTAGGTAGCTGTTTATCAGTAAATATCTCCACTGAGATTAAGAAAAGAAGTAGCTTAATAAATTAAGTACTTCCTGGTATGGTTACTGTACAGGTAACTCCCCAAAAGAATCTGGATTGTGGTGAGGGAACAGAGAAAAAAGCTCATTTAGGACCTGCACTTACGCAGGGGGTAGGCACCTGTATATCAGGGAGTAAACCTTCTGAGAATAAAAACAGCTGGAGATTGTTAAGGTAATTACACAGGGGAAAGGATAATGTACTGGGAACTCCTCAGAAGAATCTGATTTGTGGTGAGGGTAGAGAGATAAAAGCTCATTTAGGAACGACATGAACATGCTGCGTAGGTAGCTGTTTATCAGGAAATATCTCCACTGAGATTAAGAAAAGCAGTAGCTTAATAAATTAAGTACTTCTTGGTATGGTACTGTTTTGGTAACTCCCCAAAAGAATCTGGATTGTGGTGAGGGAACAAAGAAAAAAGCTCATTTAGGACCAGAACTTAAAAGGGGGTAGGCAGCTGTATATCAGGGAGTAAACCTTCTGCGAATAAAATCAGCTGGAGCTTGTTAAGGTAATTACACAGGGGAAAGGATAATGTACTGGGAACTCCTCAGAAGAATCTGATTTGTGGTGAGGGGAGAGAGATAAAAGCTCATTTAGGAACGACATGAACATGCTGCGTAGGTAGCTTTTTATCAGTAAATATCACCACTGAGATCAAGAAAAGCAGTAGCTTAATAAATTACGTACTTCCTGGTATGGTTACTGTACTGGTAACTCCCCAAAAGAATCTTTATTGTGGTGAGGGAACAGAGAAAAAAGCTCATTTAGGACCAGCACTTACGAAGGGGGTAGGCAGCTGTATATCAGGGAGTAAACCTTCTGCGAATAAAAACAGCTGGAGCTTGTTAAGGTAATTACACAGGGGAAAGGATAATGTACTGGGAACTCCTCAGAAGAATCTGATTTGTGGTGAGGGGAGAGAGATAAAAGCTCATTTAGGAACGACATGAACATGCTGCGTAGGTAGCTGTTTATCAGTAAATATCTCCACTGAGATTAAGAAAAGCAGTAGCTTAATAAATTAAGTACTTCATGGTATGGGTACTGTACTGGTAACTCCCCAAAAGAATCTGGATTGTGGTGAGGGAACAGAGAAAAAAGCTCATTTAGGCCCTGCACTTACGAAGGGGGTAGGCAGCTGTATATCAGGGAGTAAACCTTGTGAGAATAAAACCAGCTGGAGCTTGTTAAGGTAATTACACAGGGGAAAGGATAATGTACTGGGAACTCCTCAGAAGAATCTGATTTGTAGTGAGGGGAGAGAGATAAAAGCTCATTTAGGAACGACATGAACATGCTGGGTACATAGCTGTTTATCAGTAAATATCTCCACTGAGATTAAGAAAAGCAGTAGCTTAATAAATTAAGTACTTACTGGTATGGTTACTGTACTGGTAACTCCCCAAAAGAATCTGGATTGTGGTGAGGGAACAGAGAAAAAAGCTCATTTAGGACCTGCACTTACGAAGGGGGTAGGCAGCTGTATATCAGGGAGTAAACCTTCTGAGAATAAAAACAGCTGGAGCTTGTTAAGGTAATTACACAGGGGAAAGGATAATGTACTGGGAACTCCTCAGAAGAATCTGATTGGTGGTGAGGGGAGAGAGATAAAAGCTCATTTAGGAACGACATGAACATGCTGCGTAGGTAGCTGTTTATCAGTAAATATCTCCACTGAGATTAAGAAAAGCAGTAGCTTAATAAATTAAGTACTTCTTGGTATGGGTACTGTACTGGTAACTCCCCAAAAGAATCTGGATTGTGGTGAGGGAACAGAGAAAAAAGCTCATTTAGGACCAGCACTTACGAAGGGGGTAGGCAGCTGTATATCAGGGAGTAAACCTTCTGCGAATAAAAACAGCTGTAGCTTGTTAAGGTAATTACACAGGGGAAAGGATAATGTACTGGGAACTCCTCAGAAGAATCTGATTTGTGGTGAGGGGAGAGAGATAAAAGCTCATTTAGGAACGACATGAACATGCTGCGTAGTTAGCTGTTTATCAGTAAATATCTCCACTGAGATTAAGAAAAGAAGTAGCTTAATAAATTAAGTACTTCCTGGTATGGTTACTGTACTGGTAACTCCCCAAAAGAATCTGGATTGTGGTGAGGGAACAGAGAAAAAAGCTCATTTTGGACCTGCACTTACGCAGGGGTTAGGCACCTGTATATCAGGGAGTAAACCTTCTGAGAATAAAAACAACTGGATCTTGTTAAGGTAATTACACAGGGGAAAGGATAATGTACTGGGAACTCCTCAGAAGAATCTGATTTGTGGTGAGGGGAGAGAGATAAAAGCTCATTTAGGAACGACATGAACATGCTGCATAGGTAGCTGTTTATCAGTAAAATCACCACTGAGATTAAGAAAAGCAGTAGCTTAATAAATTAAGTACTTCCTGGTATGGTTACTCTCCTGGTAACTACCCAAAAGAATCTGGATTGCGGTGAGGGAACAGAGAAAAAAGCTCATTTAGGACCTGCACTTACGAAAGGGGTAGGCAGCTGTATATCAGGGAGTAAACCTTCTGAGAATAAAAACAGCTGGAGCTTGTTAAGGTAATTACACAGGGGAAAGCATAATGTACTGGGAACTCCTCAGAAGAATCTGATTTGTGTTGAGGGGAGAGAGATGAAAGCTCATTTACGAACGACATGAACTTCCTGGGTACATAGCTGTTTATCAGTAAATATCTCCACTGAGATTAAGAAAAGCAGTAGCTTAATAAATTAAGTACTTACTGGTATGGTTACTGTACTTCTAACTCCCCAAAAGAATCTGGATTGTGGTGAGGGAACAGAGAAAAAAGCTCATTTAGGACCTGCACTTTCGAAGGGGGTAGGCATCTGTATGTCAGGGAGTAAACCTTCTGAGAATAAAAACAGCTGGAGCTTGTTAAGGTAATTACACAGGGGAAAGGATAATGTACTGGGAACTCCTCAGAAGAATCTGATTTGTGGTGAGGGGAGAGAGATAAAAGCTCATTTAGGAACGACATGAACATGCTGCATAGGTAGCTGTTTATCAGTAAAAATCTCCACTGAGATTAAGAAAAGCAGTAGCTTAATAAATTAAGTACTTCCTGGTATGGTTACTGTACTGGTAACTCGCCAAAAGAATCTGGATTGTGGAGAGGGAACAGAGAAAAAAGCTCATTTAGAACCTGCACTTTCGAAGGGGGTAGGCAGCTGTATATCAGGGAGTAAAACCTTCTGCGAATAAAAGCAGCTGGAGCTTGTTAAGGTAATTACACAGGGGAAAGGATAATGTACTGGGAACTCCTCAGAAGAATCTGATTTGTGGTGAGGGGAGAGAGATAAAAGCTCATTTAGGAACGACATGAACATGCTGCGTAGGTAGCTGTTTATCAGTAAATATCTCCACTGAGATTAAGAAAAGAAGTAGCTTAATAAATTAAGTACTTCCTGGTATGGATACTGTACAGGTAACTCCCCAAAAGAATCTGGATTGTGGTGAGGGAACAGAGAAAAAAGCTCATTTAGGACCTGCACTTACGCAGGGGGTAGGCAGCTGTATATCAGGGAGAAAACCTTCTGAGAATAAAAACAGCTGGAGATTGTTAAGGTAATTACACAGGGGAAAGGATAATGTACTGGGAACTCCTCAGAAGAATCTGATTTGTGGTGAGGGGAGAGAGATAAAAGCTCATTTAGGAACGACATGAACATGCTGCGTAGGTAGCTTTTTATCAGTAAATATCTCCACTGAGATCAAGAAAAGCAGTAGCTTAATAAATTACGTACTTCATGGTATGGTTACTGTACTGGTAACTCCCCAAAAGAATCTGGATTGTGGTGAGGGAACAGAGAAAAAAGCTCATTTAGGACCAGCACTTACGAAGGGGGTAGGCAGCAGTATATCAGGGAGTAAACCTTCTGCGAATAAAAACAGCTGGAGCTTGTTAAGGTAATTACACAGGGGAAAGGATAATGTACTGGGAACTCCTCAGAAGAATCTGATTTGTGGTGAGGGGAGAGAGACAAAAGCTCATTTAGGAACGACATGAACATGCTGCGTAGGTAGCTGTTTATCAGTAAATATCTCCACTGAGATTAAGAAAAGCAGTACCTTAATAAATTACGTACTTCCTGGTATGGTTACTGTACTGGTAACTCCCCAAAAGAATCTGGATTGTGGTGAGGGAACAGAGAAAAAAGCTCATTTAGGCCCTGCACTTACGAAGGGGGTAGGCAGCTGTATATCAGGGAGTAAACCTTGTGAGAATAAAACCAGCTGGAGCTTGTTAAGGTAATTACACAGGGGAAAGGATAATGTACTGGGAACTCCTCAGAAGAATCTGATTTGTGGTGAGGGGAGAGAGATAAAAGCTCATTTAGGAACGACATGAACATGCTGCGTAGGTAGCTGTTTATCAGTAAATATCTCCACTGAGATTAAGAAAAGCAGTAGCTTAATAAATTAAGTACTTCTTGGTATGGGTACTGTACTGGTAACTCCCCAAAAGAATCTGGATTGTGGTGAGGGAACAGAGAAAAAAGCTCATTTAGGACCAGCACTTACGAAGGGGGTAGGCAGCTGTATATCAGGGAGTAAACCTTCTGCGAATAAAAACAGCTGTAGCTTGTTAAGGTAATTACACAGGGGAAAGGATAATGTACTGGGAACTCCTCAGAAGAATCTGATTTGTGGAGAGGGGAGAGAGATAAAAGCTCATTTAGGAACGACATGAACATGCTGCGTAGGTAGCTGTTTATCAGTAAATATCTCCACTGAGATTAAGAAAAGAAGTAGCTTAATAAATTAAGTACTTCCTGGTATGGTTTCTGTACTGGTAACTCCCCAAAAGAATCTGGATTGTGGTGAGGGAACAGAGAAAAAAGCTCATTTTGGACCTGCACTTACGCAGGGGTTAGGCACCTGTATATCAGGGAGTAAACCTTCTGAGAATAAAAACAGCTGGAGCTTGTAAAGGTAATTACACAGGGGAAAGGATAATGTACTGGGAACTCCTCAGAAGAATCTGATTTGTGTTGAGGGGAGAGAGATGAAAGCTCATTTAGGAACGACATGAACTTCCTGGGTACATAGCTGTTTATCAGTAAATATCTCCACTGAGATTAAGAAAAGCAGTAGCTTAATAAATTAAGTACTTACTGGTATGGTTACTGTACTGGTAACTCCCCAAAAGAATCTGGATTGTGGTGAGGGAACAGAGAAAAAAGCTCATTTAGGACCTGCACTTTCGAAGGGGGTAGGCAGCTGTATATCAGGGAGTAAACCTTCTGAGAATAAAAACAGCTGGAGCTTGTTAAGGTAATTACACAGGGGAAAGGATAAAGTACTGGGAACTCCCCAGAAGATTCTGATTTGTGGTGAGGGGAGAGAGATAAAAGCTCATTTAGGAACGACATGAACATGCTGCGTAGGTAGCTGTTTATCAGTAAATATCTCCTCTGAGATTAAGAAAAGCAGTAGCTTAATAAATTAAGTACATCCTTGTGTGGTTACTGTACTGGTAACTCCCCAAAAGAATCTGGATTGTGGTGAGGGAACAGAGAAAAAAGCTTATTTAGGACCTGCACTTACGAAGGGGGTAGGCAGCTGTATATCAGGGAGTAAACCTTCTGAGAATAAAAACAGCTGGAGCTTGTTAAGGTAATTACACAGGGGAAAGGATAATGTACTGGGAACTCCTCAGAAGAATCTGATTTGTGGTGAGGGGAGAGAGATAAAAGCTCATTTAGGAACGACATGAACATGCTGCGTACGTAGCTGTTTATCAGTAAATATCTCCACTGAGATGAAGAAAAGCAGTAGCTTAATAAATTAAGTACTTCCTGGTATGGTAACTGTACTGGTAACTCCCCAAAAGAATCTGGATTGTGGTGAGGGAACAGAGAAAACCGCTCATTTAGGACCTGCACTTATGCAGGGGGTAGGCAGCTGTATATCAGGGAGCAAACCTTCTGAGAATAAAAACAGCTGGAGCTTGTTAAGGTAATTACACAGGGGAAATTATAAAGTACTGGGAACTCCTCAGAAGAATCTGATTTGTGGTGACGGGAGAGAGATAAAAGCTCATTTAGGAACGACATGAACATGCTGGGTACGTAGCTGTTTATCAGTAAATATCTCCACTGAGATTAAGAAAAGAAGTAGCTTAATAAATTAAGTACTTCCTGGTATGGTTTCTGTACTGGTAACTCCCCAAAAGAATCTGGATTGTGGTGAGGGAACAGAGAAAAAAGCTCATTTAGGACCAGCACTTACGAAGGGGGTAGGCAGCTGTATATCAGGGAGTAAACCTTCTGCGAATAAAAACAGCTGTAGCTTGTTAAGGTAATTACACAGGGGAAAGGATAATGTACTGGGAACTCCTCAGAAGAATCTGATTTGTGGTGAGGGGAGAGAGATAAAAGCTCATTTAGGAACGACATGAACATGCTGGGTACGTAGCTGTTTATCAGTAAATATCTCCACTGAGATTAAGAAAAGAAGTAGCTTAATAAATTAAGTACTTCCTGGTATGGTTTCTGTACTGGTAACTCCCCAAAAGAATCTGGATTGTGGTGAGGGAACAGAGAAAATAGCTCATTTAGGACCAGCACTTACGAAGGGGGTAGGCAGCTGTATATCAGGGAGTAAACCTTCTGCGAATAAAAACAGCTGTAGCTTGTTAAGGTAATTACACAGGGGAAAGGATAATGTACTGGGAACTCCTCAGAAGAATCTGATTTGTGGTGAGGGGAGAGAGATAAAAGCTCATTTAGGAACGACATGAACATGCTGCGTAGGTAGCTGTTTATCAGTAAATATCTCCACTGAGATTAAGAAAAGCAGTAGCTTAATAAATTAAGTACTTCTTGGTATGGGTACTGTACTGGTAACTCCCCAAAAGAATCTGGATTGTGGTGAGGGAACAGAGAAAAAAGCTCATTTAGGACCTGCACTTTCGAAGGGGGTAGGCAGCTGTATATCAGGGAGTAAACCTTCTGAGAATAAAAACAGCTGGAGCTTGTTAAGGTAATTACACAGGGAAAAGGATAATGTACTGGGAACTCCTCAGAAGAATCTGATTTGTGGTGAGGTGAGAGAGTTAAAAGCTCATTTAGGAACGACATGAACATGCTGCATAGGTAGCTGTTTATCAGTAAAAATCTCCACTGAGATTAAGAAAAGCAGTAGCTTAATAAATTAAGTACTTCCTGGTATGGTTACTGTACTGGTAACTCGCCAAAAGAATCTGGATTGTGGAGAGGGAACAGAGAAAAAAGCTCATTTAGGACCTGCACTTTCGAAGGGGGTAGGCAGCTGTATATCAGGGAGTAAACCTTCTGAGAATAAAAACAGCTGGAGCTTGTTAAGGTAATTACACAGGGGAAAGGATAAAGTACTGGGAACTCCTCAGAAGATTCTGATTTGTGGTGAGGGGAGAGAGATAAAAGCTCATTTAGGAACGACATGAACATGCTGCGTAGGTAGCTGTTTATCAGGAAATATCTCCACTGAGATTAAGAAAAGCAGTAGCTTAATAAATTAAGTACTTCCTGGTATGGTTACTGTACTGGTAAGTCCCCAAAAGAATCTGGATTGTGGTGAGGGAACAGAGAAAAAAGCTCATTTAGGACCTGCACTTACGAAGGGGGTAGGCAGCTGTATATCAGGGAGTAAACCTTCTGCGAATAAAAACAGCTGGAGCTTGTTAAGGTAATTACACAGGGGAAAGGATAATGTACTGGGAACTCCTCAGAAGAATCTGATTTGTGGTGAGGGGAGAGAGATAAAAGCTCATTTAGGAACGACATGAACATGCTGCGTACATAGCTGTTTATCAGTAAATATCTCCACTGAGATGAAGAAAAGCAGTAGCTTAATAAATTAAGTACTTCCTGGTATGGTAACTGTACTGGTAACTCCCCAAAAGAATCTGGATTGTGGTGAGGGAACAGAGAAAACCGCTCATTTAGGACCTGCACTTATGCAGGGGGTAGGCAGCTGTATATCAGGGAGCAAACCTTCTGAGAATAAAAACAGCTGGAGCTTGTTAAGGTAATTACACAGGGGAAATTATAAAGTACTGGGAACTCCTCAGAAGAATCTGATTTGTGGTGACGGGAGAGAGATAAAAGCTCATTTAAGAACGACATGAACATGCTGCGTAGGTAGCTGTTTATCAGTAAATATCTCCACTGAGATTAAGAAAAGCAGTAGCTTAATAAATTAAGTACTTCCTGGTATGGTTACTGTACTGGTAAGTCCCCAAAAGAATCTGGATTGTGGTGAGGGAACAGAGAAAAAAGCTCATATAGGACCTGCACTTACGAAGGGGGTAGGCAGCTGTATATCAGGGAGTAAACCTTCTGCGAATAAAAACAGCTGGAGCTTGTTAAGGTAATTACACAGGGGAAAGGATAATGTACTGGGAACTCCTCAGAAGAATCTGATTTGTGGTGAGGGGAGAGAGATAAAAGCTCATTTAGGAACGACATGAACATGCTGGGTACGTAGCTGTTTATCAGTAAATATCTCCACTGAGATTAAGAAAAGCAGTAGCTTAATAAATTAAGTACTTACTGGTATGGTTACTGTACTGGTAACTGCCCAAAAGAATCTGGATTGTGGTGAGGGAGCAGAGAAAAAAGCTCATTTAGGACCTGCACTTACGAAGGGGGTAGGCAGCTGTATATCAGGGAGTAAACCTTCTGACAATAAAAACAGCTGGAGCTTGTTAAGGTAATTACACAGGGGAAAGGATAATGTACTGGGAACTCCTCAGAAGAATCTGATTTGTGGTGAGGGGTGAGAGATAAAAGCTCATTTAGGAACGACATGAACATGCCGCGTAGGTAGCTGTTTATCAGGAAATATCTCCACTGAGATTAAGAAAATCAGTAGCTTAATAAATTAAGTACTTCTTGGTATGGGTACTGTACTGGTAACTCCCCAAAAGAATCTGGATTGTGGTGAGGGAACAGAGAAAAAAGCTCATTTAGGACCAGCACTTACGAAGGGGGTAGGCAGCTGTATATCAGGGAGTAAACCTTCTGCGAATAAAAACAGCTGGAGCTTGTTAAAGTAATTACACAGGGGAAAGGATAATGTACTGGGAACTCCTTAGAATAATCTGATTTGTGGTGAGGGGAGAGAGATAAAAGCTCATTTAGGAACGACATGAACATGCTGCGTAGGTAGCTGTTTATCAGTAAATATCTCCACTGAGATTAAGAAAAGAAGTAGCTTAATAAATTAAGTACTTCCTAGTATGGTTACTGTACAGGTAACTCCCCAAAAGAATCTGGATTGTGGTGAGGGAACAGAGAAAAAAGCTCATTTAGGACCTGCACTTACGCAGGGGGTAGGCAACTGTATATCAGGGAGTAAACCTTCTGCGAATAAAAACAGCTGGAGCTTGTTAAGGTAATTACACAGGGGAAAGGATAATGTACTGGGAACTCCTCAGAAGAATCTGATTTGTGGTGAGGGGAGAGAGATAAAAGCTCATTTAGGAACGACATGAACATGCTGCGTAGGTAGCTTTTTATCAGAAAATAACTCCACTGAGATCAAGAAAAACAGTAGCTTAATAAATTACGTACTTCCTGGTATGGTTACTGTACTGGCAACTCCCCAAAAGAATCTGGATTGTGGTGAGGGAACAGAGAAAAAAGCTCATTTAGGACCTGCACTTACGAAGGGGGTAGGCAGCTGTATATCAGGGAGTAAACCTTCTGAGAATAAAAACAGCTGGAGCTTGTTAAGGTAATTACAAAGGGGAAAGGATAATGTACTGGGAACTCCTCAGAAGAATCTGATTTGTGGTGAGGGGAGAGAGATAAAAGCTCATTTAGGAACGACATGAACATGCTGCGTAGGTAACTGTTTATCAGTAAATATCTCCACTGAGATTAAGAAAAGCAGTAGCTTAATAAATTACGTACTTCCTGGTATGGTTACTGTACTGGTAACTCCCCAAAAGAATCTGGATTGTGGTGAGGGAACAGAGAAAAAAGCTCATTTAGGCCCTGCACTTACGAAGGGGGTAGGCAGCTGTATATCAGGGAGTAAACCTTGTGAGAATAAAACCAGCTGGAGCTTGTTAAGGTAATTACACAGGGGAAAGGATAATGTATTGGAAACTCCTCAGAAGAATCTGATTTGTGGTGAGGGGAGAGAGATAAAAGCTCATTTAGGAACGACATGAACATGCTGGGTACGTAGCTGTTTATCAGTAAATATCTTCACTGAGATTAAGAAAAGCAGTAGCTTAATAAATTAAGTACTTACTGGTATGGTTACTGTACTGGTAACTCCCCAAAAGAATCTGGATTGTGGTGAGGGAACAGAGAAAAAAGCTCATTTAGGACCTGCACTTACGAAGGGGGTAGGCAGCTGTATATCAGGGAGTAAACCTTCTGACAATAAAAACAGCTAGAGCTTGTTAAGGTAATTACACAGGGGAAAGGATAATGTACTGGGAACTCCTCAGAAGAATCTGATTTGTGGTGAGGGGAGAGAGATAAAAGCTCATTTAGGAACGACATGAACATGCTGCGTAGGTAGCTGTTTATCAGTAAATATCTCCAGTGAGATTAAGAAAAGCAGTAGCTTAATAAATTAAGTACTTCTTGGTATGGGTACTGTACTGGTAACTCCCCAAAAGAATCTGGATTGTGGTGAGGGAACAGAGAAAAAAGCTCATTTAGGACCAGCACTTACGAAGGGGGTAGGCAGCTGTATATCAGGGAGTAAATCTTCTGCGAATAAAAACAGCTGTAGCTTGTTAAGGTAATTACACAGGGGAAAGGATAATGTACTGGGAACTCCTCAGAAGAATCTGATTTGTGGTGAGGGGAGAGAGATAAAAGCTCATTTAGGAACGACATGAACATGCTGCGTAGGTAGCTGTTTATCAATAAATATCTCCACTGAGATTAAGAAAAGAAGTAGCTTAATAAATTAAGTACTTCCTGGTATGGTTACTGTACTGGTAACTCCCCAAAAGAATCTGGATTGTGGTGAGGGAACAGAGAAAAAAACTCATTTTGGACCTGCACTTACGCAGGGGTTAGGCACCTGTATATCAGGGAGTAAACCTTCTGAGAATAAAAACAGCTGGAGCTTGTTAAGGTAATTACACAGGGGAAAGGATAATGTACTGGGAACTCCTCAGAAGAATCTGATTTGTGGTGAGGGGAGAGAGATAAAAGCTCATTTAGGAACGACATGAACATGCTGCATAGGTAGCTGTTTATCAGTAAAAATCTCCACTGAGATTAAGAAAAGCAGTAGCTTAATAAATTAAGTACTTCCTGGTATGGTTACTCTCCTGGTAACTACCCAAAAGAATCTGGATTGTGGTGAGGGAACAGAGAAAAAAGCTCATTTAGGACCTGCACTTACGAAAGGGGTAGGCAGCTGTATATCAGGGAGTAAACCTTCTGAGAATAAAAACAGCTGGAGCTTGTTAAGGTAATTACACAGGGGAAAGGATAATGTACTGGGAACTCCTCAGAAGAATCTGATTTGTGTTGAGGGGAGAGAGATGAAAGCTCATTTAGGAACGACATGAACTTCCTGGGTACATAGCTGTTTATCAGTAAATATCTCCACTGAGATTAAGAAAAGCAGTAGCTTAATAAATTAAGTACTTCCTGGTATGGTAACTGTACTGGTAACTCCCCAAAAGAATCTGGATTGTGGTGAGGGAACAGAGAAAAACGCTCATTTAGGACCTGCACTTATGCAGGGGGTAGGCAGCTGTATATCAGGGAGTAAACCTTCTGAGAATAAAAACAGCTAGAGCTTGTTAAGGTAATTACACAGGGGAAATTATAAAGTACTGGGAATTCCTCAGAAGAATCTGATTTGTGGTGAGGGGATAGAGATAAAACTCATTTAGGAACGACATGAACATGCTGCGTAGGTAGCTGTTTATCAGTAAATAACTCCACTGAGATTAAGAAAAGCAGTAGCTTAATAAATTAAGTACTTCCTGGTATGGTTACTGTACTGGTAACTCCCCAAAAGAATCTGGATTGTGGTGAGGGAACAGAGAAAAAAGCTCATTTAGGACCTGCACTGACGAAGGGGGTAGGCAGCTGTATATCAGGGAGTAAACCTTCTGAGAATAAAAACAGCTGGAGCTTGTTAAGGTAATTACACAGGGGAAAGGATAATGTACGGGGAACTCCTCAGAAGAATCTGATTGGTGGTGAGGGGAGAGAGATAAAAGCTCATTTTGGAACGACATGAACATGCTGCGTAGGTAGCTGTTTATCAGTAAATATCTCCACTGAGATTAAGAAAAGCAGTAGCTTAATAAATTAAGTACTTCCTGGTATGGTTACTGTACTGGTAACTCCCCAAAAGAATCTGGATTGTGGTGAGGGAACAGAGAAAAAAGCTCATTTAGGACCTGCACTGACGAAGGGGGTAGGCATCTGTATATCAGGGAGTAAACCTTCTGAGAATAAAAACAGATGGAGCTGGTTAAGGTAATTCCACAGGGTGAATTATAAAGTACTGGGAACGATTCAGAAGAATCTGATTTGTGGTGAGGGGAGAGAGATAAAAGTTCATTTAGGACCTGCACTTACGAAGGGGGTAGGCAGCTGTATATCAGGGAGTAAACCTTCTGAGAATAAAAACAGCTGGAGCTTGTTAAGGTAATTACACAGGGGAAAGGATAATGTACTGGGAACTCCTCAAAAGAATCTGATTTGTGGTGAGGGGAGAGAGATAAAAGCTCATTTAGGAACGACATGAACATGCTGCGTAGGTAGCTCTTTATCAGGAAATATCTCCACTGAGATTAAGAAAAGCAGTAGCTTAATAAATTAAGTACTTCTTGGTATGGGTACTGTACTGGTAACTCCCCAAAAGAATCTGGATTGTGGTGAGGGAACAGAGAAAAAAGCTCATTTAGGACCAGCACTTACTAAGGGGGTAGGCAGCTGTATATCAGGGAGTAAACCTTCTGGGAATAAAAACAGCTGGAGCTTGTTAAGGTTATTACACAGGGGAAAGGATAATGTACTGGGAACTCCTCAGAAGAATCTGATTTGTGGTGAGGGGAGAGAGATAAAAGCTCATTTAGGAACGACATGAACATGCTGCGTAGGTAGCTGTTTATCAGTAAATATCTCCACTGAGATTAAGAAAAGAAGTAGCTTAATAAATTAAGTACTTCCTGGTATGGTTACTGTACTGGTAACTCCCCAAAAGAATCTGGATTGTGGTGAGGGAACAGAGAAAAAAGCTCATTTAGGACCTGCACTTACGCAGGGGGTAGGCACCTGTATATCAGGGAGTAAACCTTCTGAGAATAAAAACAGCTGGAGCTTGTTAAGGTAATTACACAGGGGAAAGGATAATGTACTGGGAACTCCTCAGAAGAATCTGATTTGTGGTGAGGGTAGAGAGATAAAAGCTCATTTAGGAACGACATGAACATGCTGCTTAGGTAGCTGTTTATCAGGAAATATCTCCACTGAGATTAAGAAAAACAGTAGCTTAATAAATTAAGTACTTCTTGGTATGGTACTGTTTTGGTAACTCCCATAAAGAATCTGGATTGTGGTGAGGGAAGAGTGAAAAAAGCTCATTTAGGACCAGCACTTACGAAGGGGGTAGGCAGCTGTATATCAGGGAGTAAACCTTCTGAGAATAAAAACAGCTGGAGCTTGTTAAGGTAATTACACAGTGGAAAGGATAATGTACTGGGAACTCCTCAGAAGAATCTGATTTGTGGTGAGGGGAGAGAGATAAAAGCTCATTTAGGAACGACATGAACATGCTGCGTAGGTAGCTGTTTATCATTAAATATCTCCACTGAGATCAAGAAAAGCAGTAGCTTAATAAATTACGTACTTCCTGGTATGGTTACTGTACTGGTAACTCCCCAAAAGAATCTGGATTGTGGTGAGGGAACAGAGAAAAAAGCTCATTTAGGACCTGCACTTACGAAGGGGGTAGGCAGCTGTATATCAGGGAGTAAACCTTCTGAGAATAAAAACAGCTGGAGCTTGTTAAGGTAATTACACAGGGGAAAGGATAATGTACTGGGAACTCCTCAGAAGAATCTGATTTGTGGTGAGGGGAGAGAGATAAAAGCTCATTTAGGAACGACATGAACATGCTGCGTACGTAGCTGTTTATCAGTAAATATCTCCACTGAGATGAAGAAAAGCAGTAGCTTAATAAATTAAGTACTTCCTGGTATGGTAACTGTACTGGTAACTCCCCAAAAGAATCTGGATTGTGGTGAGGGAACAGAGAAAAACGCTTATTTAGGACCTGCACTTATGCAGGGGGTAGGCAGCTGTATATCAGGGAGTAAACCTTCTGAGAATAAAAACAGCTGGAGCTTGTTAAGGTAATTACACAGGGGAAATTATAAAGTACTGGTAACTCCTCAGAAGAATCTGATTTGTGGTGAGGGGATAGAGATAAAGCTCATTTAGGAACGACATGAACATGCTGCGTAGGTAGCTCTTTATCAGTAAATAACTCCACTGAGATTAAGAAAAGCAGTAGCTTAATAAATTAAGTACATCCTGGTATGGTTACTGTACTGGTAACTCCCCAAAAGAATCTGGATTGTGGTGAGGGAACAGAGAAAAAAGCTCATTTAGGACCTGCACTGACGAAGGGGGTAGGCAGCTGTATATCAGGGAGTAAACCTTCTGAGAATAAAAACAGCTGGAGCTTGTTAAGGTAATTACACAGGGGAAAGGATAATGTACGGGGAACTCCTCAGAAGAATCTGATTGGTGGTGAGGGGAGAGAGATAAAAGCTCATTTTGGAACGACATGAACATGCTGCGTAGGTAGCTGTTTATCAGTAAATATCTCCACTGAGATTAAGAAAAGCAGTAGCTTAATAAATTCAGTACTTCCTGGTATGGTTACTGTACTGGTAACTCCCCAAAAGAATCTGGATTGTGGTGAGGGAACAGAGAAAAAAGCTCATTTAGGACCTGCACTTACGAAGGGGGTAGGCAGCTGTATATCAGGGAGTAAACCTTCTGAGAATAAAAACAGCTGGAGCTTGTTAAGGTAATTCCACAGGGTTAATTATAAAGTACTGGGAACGATTCAGAAGAATCTGATTTGTGGTGAGGGGAGAGAGATAAAAGCTCATTTAGGAACGACATGAACATGCTGCGTAGGTAGCTGTTTATCAGTAAATATCTCCACTGAGATTAAGAAAAGCAGTAGCTTAATAAATTAAGTACTTCCAGGTATGGTTACTGTACTGGTAAATCCCCAAAAGAATCTGGATTGTGGTGAGGGAACAGAGAAAAAAGCTCATTTAGGACCTGCACTTACGAAGGGGGTAGGCAGCTGTATATCAGGGAGTAAACCTTCTGAGAATAAAAAAAGCTGGAGCTTGTTAAGGTAATTACACAGGGGAAAGGATAATGTACTGGGAACTCCTCAGAAGAATCTGATTTGTGGTGAGGGGAGAGAGATAAAAGCTCATTTAGGAACGACGTGAACATGCTGCGTAGGTAGCTGTTTATCAGGAAATATCTCCACTGAGATTAAGAAAAGCAGTAGCTTAATAAATTAAGTACTTCCTGGTTTGGTTACTGTACTGGTAACTCCCCAAAAGAATCTGGATTGTGGTGAGGTAACAGAGAAAAAAGCTCATTTAGGACCTGCACTTACGCAGGGGGTAGGCAGCTGTATATCAGGGAGTGAACCTTCTGAGAATAAAAACAGCTGGAGCTTGTTAAGGTAAGTACACAGGGGAAAGGATAATGTACTGGGAACTCCTCAGAAGAATCTGATTTGTGGTGAGGGGAGAGAGATAAAAGCTCATTTAGGAACGACATGAACATGCTGCGTAGGTAGCTGTTTATCAGTAAATATCTCCACTGAGATTAAGAAAAGCAGTAGCTTAATTAATTAAGTACTTCCTGGTATGGTTACTGTACTGGTAACTCCCCAAAAGAATCTGGATTGTGGTGAGGGAACAGAGAAAAAAGCTCATTTAGGACCTGCACTTACGAAGGGGGTAGGCAGCTGTATATCAGGGAGTAAACCTTCTGAGAATAAAAACAGCTGGAGCTTGTTAAGGTAATTACACAGGGGAAAGGATAATGTACTGGGAACTCCTCAGAAGAATCTGATTTGTGGTGAGGGGAGAGAGATAAAAGCTCATTTAGGAACGACATGAACATGCTGCGTACGTAGCTGTTTATCAGTAAATATCTCCACTGAGATGAAGAAAAGCAGTAGCTTAATAAATTAAGTACTTCCTGGTATGGTAACTGTACTGGTAACTCCCCAAAAGAATCTGGATTGTGGTGAGGGAACAGAGAAAAACGCTCATTTAGGACCTGCACTTATGCAGGGGGTAGGCAGCTGTATATCAGGGAGTAAACCTTCTGAGAATAAAAACAGCTGGAGCTTGTTAAGGTAATTACACAGGGGAAATTATAAAGTACTGGGAACTCCTCAGAAGAATCTGATTTGTGGTGAGGGGATAGAGATAAAGCTCATTTAGGAACGACATGAACATGCTGCGTAGGTAGCTGTTTATCAGTAAATAACTCCACTGAGATTAAGAAAAGCAGTAGCTTAATAAATTAAGTACTTCCTGGTATGGTTACTGTACTGGTAACTCCACAAAAGATTCTGGATTGTGGTGAGGGAACAGAGAAAATAGCTCATTTAGGACCTGCAATTACGAAGGGGGTAGGCAGCTGTATATCAGGGAGTAAACCTTCTGAGAATAAAAACAGCTGGAGCTTGTTAAGGTAATTACACAGGGGAAAGGATAATGTACGGGGAACTCCTCAGAAGAATCTGATTGGTGGTGAGGGGAGAGAGATAAAAGCTCATTTTGGAACGACATGAACATGCTGCGTAGGTAGCTGTTTATCAGTAAATATCTCCACTGAGATTAAGAAAAGCAGTAGCTTAATAAATTAAGTACTTCCTGGTATGGTTACTGTACTGGTAACTCCCCAAAAGAATCTGGATTGTGGTGAGGGAACAGAGAAAAAAGCTCATTTAGGACCTGCACTTACGAAGGGGGTAGCCAGCTGTATATCAGGGAGTAAACCTTCTGAGAATAAAAACAGCTGGAGCTTGTTAAGGTAATTCCAAGGGTTAATTATAAAGTACTGGGAACGATTCAGAAGAATCTGATTTGTGATGAGGGGAGAGAGATAAAAGCTCATTTAGGAACGACATGAACATGCTGCGTAGGTAGCTGTTTATCAGTAAATATCTCCACTGAGATTAAGAAAAGTAGTAGCTTAATAAATTAAGTACTTCCTGGTATGGTTACTGTACTGGTAACTCCCCAAAAGAATCTGTATTGTGGTGAGGGAACAGAGAAAAAAGCTCATTTAGGACCTGCACTTACGAAGGGGGTAGGCAGCTGTATATCAGGGAGTAAACCTTCTGAGAATAAAAACAGCTGGAGCTTGTTAAGGTAATTACACAGGGGAAATTATAAAGTACTGGGAACTCCTCAGAAGAATCTGATTTGTGGTGACGGGAGAGAGATAAAAGCTCATTTAGGAACGACATGAACATGCTGCGTAGGTAGCTGTTTATCAGTAAATATCTCCACTGACATTAAGAAAAGAAGTAGCTTAATAAACTAAGTACTTCCTGGTATGTTTACTGTACTGGTAATTCCCCAAAAGAATCTGGATTGTGGTGAGGGAACAGAGAAAAGGCTCATTTAGGTCCTGCACTTACGAAGGGGGTAGGCAGCTGTATATCAGGGAGTAAATCTTCTGAGAATAAAAACAGCTGGAGCTTGTTAAGGTAATTACACAGGGTAAAGGATAATGTACTGGGAACTCCTCAGAAGAATCTGATTTGTGGTGAGGGGAGAGAGACAAAAGCTCATTTAGGAACGACATGAACATGCTGCGTAGGTAGCTGTTTATCAGTAAATATCTCCACTGAGATTAAGAAAAGCAGAAGCTTAATAAATTAAGTACTTCCTGGTATGGTTACTGTACTGGTAACTACCCAAAAGAATCTGGATTGTGGTGAGGGAACAGAGAAAAAAGCTCATTTAGGTCCTCCACTTACGAAGGGGGTAGGCAGCTGTATATCAGGGAGTAAACCTTCTGAGAATAAAAACAGCTGGAGCTTGTTAAGGTAATTACACAGGGGAAGGATAATGTACTGGGAACTCCTCAGAAGAATCTGATTTGTGGTGAGGGGAGAGAGATAAAAGCTCATTTAGGAACGACATGAACATGCTGCGTAGGTAGCTGTTTATCAGTAAATATCTCCACTGAGATTAAGAAAAGCCGTAGCTTAATTAATTAAGTACTTCCTGGTATGGTTACTCTACTGGTAACTCCCCAAAAGAATCTGGATTGTGGTGAGGGAACAGAGAAAAAAGCTCATTTAGGACCTGCACTTACGAAGGGGGTAGACAGCTGTATATCAGGGAGTAAACCTTCTGCGAATAAAAACAGCTGGAGCTTGTTAAGGTAATTACCCAGGGGAAAGGATAATGTACTGGGAACTCCTCAGAAGAATCTGATTTGTGGTGAGGGAAGAGAGATAAAAGCTCATTTAGGAACGACATGAACATGCTGCGTAGGTAGCTCTTTATCAGTAAATATCTCCACTGACAAAAAGAAAAGCAGTAGCTTAATAAATTAAGTACTTCCTGGTATGGTTACTGTACTGGTAACTCCCCAAAAGAATCTGGATTGTGGTGAGGGAACAGAGAAAAAAGCTCATTTAGGACCTGCACGTACGCAGGGGGTAGGCAGCTGTATATCAGGGAGTGAACCTTCTGAGAATAAAAACAGCTGGAGCTTCTTAAGGTAATTACACAGGGGAAAGGATAATGTACTGGGAACTCCTCAGAAGAATCTGATTTGTGGTGAGGGGAGAGAGATAAAAGCTCATTTAGGAACGACATGAACATGCTGCTTACGTAGCTGTTTATCAGTAAATATCTCCACTGAGATGAAGAAAAGCAGTAGCTTAATAAATTAAGTACTTCCTGGTATGGTAACTGTACTGGGAACTCCCCAAAAGAATCTGGATTGTGGTGAGGGAACAGAGACAAACGCTCATGTAGGACCTGCACTTATGCAGGGGGAAGGCAGCTGTATATCAGGGAGTAAACCTTCTGAGAATAAAAACAGCTGGAGCTTGTTAAGGTAATTACACAGGGGAAATTATAAAGTACTGGGAACTCCTCAGAAGAATCTGATTTGTGGTGAGGGGATAGAGATAAAGCTCATTTAGGAACGACATGAACATGCTGCGTAGGTAGCTGTTTATCAGTAAATAACTCCACTGAGATTAAGAAAAGCAGTAGCTTAATAAATTAAGTACTTCCTGGTATGGTTACTGTACTGGTAACTCCCCAGAAGAATCTGGATTGTGGTGAGGGAACAGAGAAAAAAGCTCATTTAGGACCTGCACTGACGAAGGGGGTAGGCAGCTGTATATCAGGGAGTAAACCTTCTGCGAATAAAAACAGCTGGAGCTTGTTAAGGTAATTACACAGGGGAAAGGATAATGTACGGGGAACTCCTCAGAAGAATCTGATTGGTGGTGAGGGGATAGAGATAAAAGCTCATTTTGGAACGACATGAACATGCTGCGTAGGTAGCTGTTTATCAGTAAATATCTCCACTGAGATTAAGAAAAGCAGTAGCTTAATAAATTAAGTACTTCCTGGTATGGTTACTGTACTGGTAACCCCCAAGAGAATCTGGATTGTGGTGAGGGAACAGAGAAAAAAGCTCATTTAGGACCTGCACTGACGAAGGGGGTAGGCAGCTGTATATCAGGGAGTAAACCTTCTGAGAATAAAAAAACCTGGAGCTTGTTAAGGTAATTACACAGGGGAAATGATAAAGTACTGGGAACTCCTCAGAAGAATCTGATTTGTGGTGAGGGGGGAGAGATGAAAGCTCATTTAGGAACGACATGAACATGCTGCGTATGTAGCTGTTTATCAGTAAATATCTCCACTGAGATTAAGAAAAGCAGTAGCTTAATAAATTAAGTACTTCCTGGTATTGTTACTGTACTGGTAACTCCCCAAAGAATCTGGATTGTGGTGAGTTAACAGAGAAAAAAGCTCATTTAGGACCTGCACTTTCGAAGGGGGTAGGCAGCTGTACATCAGGGAGTAAACCTTCTGAGAATAAAAACAGCTGGAGCTTGTTAAGGTAATTACACAGGGGAAAGGATAATATACTGGGAACTCCTCAGAAGAATCTGATTTGTGGTGAGGGGAGAGAGATAAAAGCTCATTTAGGAACGACATGAACATGCTGCGTAGGTAGCTATTTATCAGTAAATATCTCCTCTGAGATTAAGAAAAGCAGTAGCTTAATAAATTAAGTACTTCCTGGTATGTTTACTGTACTGGTAACTCCCCAAAAGAATCTGGATTGTGGTGAGGGAACAGAGAAAAAAGCTCATTTAGGACCTGCACTTACGAAGGGGGTAGGCAGCTGTATATCAGGGAGTAAAACTTCTGAGATTAAAGACAGCTGGAGCTTGTTAAGGTAATTACACAGGGGAAAGGATAATGTACTGGGAACTCCTCAGAAGAATCTGATTTGTGGTGAGGGGAGAGAGATAAAATCTCATTTAGGAACGACATGAACATGCTGCGTATGTAGCTGTTTATCAGTAAATATCTCCACTGAGATTAAGAAAAGCAGTAGCTTAATAAATTAAGTACTTCCTGGTATGGTTACTGTACTGGTAACTCCCCAAAAGAATCTGGATTGTGGTGAGGGAAAAGAGAAAAAAGCTCATTTAGGACCTGCACTTTCGAAGGGGGTAGGCAGCTGTATATCAGGGAGTAAACCTTCTGATAATAAAAACAGCTGGAGCTTGTTAAGGGAATTACACAGGGGAAAGGATAATGTACTGGGAACTCCTCAGAAGAATCTGATTTCTGGTGAGGGGAGAGAGATTAAAGCTCATTTAGGAATGACATGAACATGCTGCGTAGGTAGCTGTTTATCAGTAAATATCTCCACTGAGATTAAGAAAAGCAGTAGCTTAATAAATTAAGTACTTCCTGGTATGGTTACTGTACTGGTCACTCCAAAAAAGAATCTGGATTGTGGTGAGGGAAGAGAGAATAAAGCTCATTTAGGACCGGCACTTACGAAGGGGGTAGGCAGCTGTATATCAGGGAGTAAACCTTCTGAGAATAAAAACAGCTGGAGCTTGTTAAGGTAATTACACAGGGGAAAGGATAATGTACTGGGAACTCCTCAGAAGAATCTGATTTGTGGTGAGGGGAGAGAGATAAAAGCTCATTTAGGAACGACATGAACATGCTGCGTAGGTAGCTGTTTATCAGTAAATATCTCCGCTGAGATTAAGAAAAGCAGTAGCTTAATAAATTAAGTATTTACTGATATGGTTACTCTGCTGGTAACTCCCCAAAAGAATCTGGATTGTGGTGAGGGAACAGAGAAAAAAGCTCATTTAGGACCTGTACTTACGAAGGGGGTAGGCAGCAGTATATCAGGGAGTAAACCTTCTGAGAATAAAAACAGCCGGAGCTTAAGGCTAATGTACTGGGAACTCCTCAGAAGAATCTGATTTGTGGTGAGGGGAGAGAGATAAAAGCTCATTTAGGAGCGACATGAACATGCTGTGTAGGTAGCTGTTTATCAGTAAATATCTCCACTGAGATTAAGAAAAGCAGTAGCTTAACAAATTAAGTACTTCCTGGTATGGATACTGTACTGGAAACTCCCCAAAAGAATCTGGATTGTGGTGAGGGAACAGAGAAAAAATCTCATTTAGGACCTGCACTTACGAAGGGGGTAGGCAGCTGTATATCAGGGAGTAAACCTTCTGAGAATAAAAACAGCTGGAGCTTGTTAAGGTAATTACACAGGGGAAAGGATAATGTACTGGGAACTCCTCAGAAGAATCTGATTTGTGGTGAGGGGAGAGAGATAAAAGCTCATTTAGGAACGACATGAACATGCTGCATAGGTAGCTGTTTATCAGTAAAATCTCCACTGAGATTAAGAAAAGCAGTAGCTTAATAAATTAAGTACTTCCTGGTATGGTTACTGTACTGGTAACTCCCCAAAAGAATCTGGATTGTGGTTTGGGAACAGAGAAAAAAGCTCATTTAGGACCTTCAATTATGAAGGGGGTAGGCAGCTGTATATCAGGGAGCACACCTTCTGAGAATAAAAACAGCTGGAGCATGTAAAGGTAATTACACAGGGGAAAGGATAATGTACTGGGAACTCCTCAGAAGAATCTGATTTGTGGTGAGTGGAGAGAGATAAAAGCTCATTTAAGAACGACATGAACATGCTGCGTAGGTAGCTGTTTATCAGTAAATATCTCCACTGAGATTAAGAAAAGCAGTAGCTTAATAAATTAAGTACTTCCTGGTAAGGTTACTGTATTGGTAACTCCCCAAAAGAATCTGGATTGTGGTGAGGGAACAGAGAAAAAAGCTCATTTAGGACCTGCACTTACGAAGGGGGTAGGCAGCTGTATATCAGGGAGTAAACCTTCGGAAAATAAAAACAGCTGGAGCTTGTTAACGTAATTACACAGGGGAAAGGATAATGTACTGGGAACTCCTCAGAAGAATCTGATTCGTGGTGAGGGGAGAGAGATAAAAGCTCATTTAGGAAAGACATGAACATGCTGCGTAGGTAGCTGTTTATCAGTAAATATCTCCACTGAGATTAAGAAAAGCAGTAGCTTAATAAATTAAGTACTTCCTGGTATGGTTACTCTACTGGTAACTCCCCAAAAGAATCTGGATTGTGGTGAGGGAACAGAAAAAAAAGCTCATTTAGGACCTGCACATATGAAGGGGTTAGGCAGCAGTATATCAGGGAGTAAACCTTCTGAGAATAAAAACAGCTGGAGCTTGTTAAGGTAATTACACAGGGGAAAGGATAATGTACTGGGAACTCCTCAGAAGAATCTGATTCGTGGTGAGTGGAGAGAGATAAAAGCTCATTTAGGAACGACATGAACATGCTGCGTAGGTAGCTGTTTATCAGTAAATATCTCCACTGAGATTAAGAAAAGCAGTAGCTTAATAAATTAAGTACTTCCTGGTATGGTTACTGTACTGGTAACTCCCCAAAAGAATCTGGATTGTGGTGACTGAACAGAAAAAATAGCTCATTAAGGACCTGCACTTATGAAGGGGGTAGGCAACAGTATATCAGGGAGTAAACATTCTTAGAATAAAAACAGCTGGAGCTTGTTAAGGTAATTACACAGGGGAAAGGATAATGTACTGGGAACTCCTCAGAAGAATCTGATTTGTGGTGAGGGGTTACAAATAAAAGCTCATTTAGGAACGACATGAACATGCTGCGTACGTAGCTGTTTATCAGTAAATATCTCCACTGAGATTAAGAAAAGCAGTAGCTTAATAAATTAAGTACTTCCTGGTATGGTTACTGTACTGGTAACTCCCCAAAAGAATCTGGAATGTGGTGAGGGAACAGAGAAAAAAGCTCATTTAAGACCTGCACTTACGAAGGGGGTAGGCAGCTGTATATCAGGGAGTAAACCTTCTGAGAATAAAAACAGCTGGAGCTTGTTAAGGTAATTACACAGGGAAAGGATAATGTACTGGGAACTCCTCAGAAGAATCTGATTTGTGGTGAGGGGAGAGCGATAAAAGCTCATTTAGGAACGACATGAACATGCTGCGTTTGTAGCTGTTTATCAGTAAATATCTCCACTGAGATTAAGAAAAGCAGTAGCTTAATAAATTAAGTACTTCCTGGTATGTTTACTGTACTGGTAACTCCCCAAAAGAATCTGGATTGTGGTGAGGGAACAGAGAAAAAAGCTCATTTAGGACCTGCACTTACGAAGGGGGTAGGCAGCTGTATATCAGGGAGTAAAGCTTCTGAGAATAAAAACAGCTGGAGCTTGTTAAGGTAATTACACAGGGGAAAGGATAATGTACTGTGAAGTCTTCAGAAGAATCTGCTTGTGGTGAGGGGAGAGATATAAAAGCTCATTTAGGAACGACATGAACATGCTGCGTACGTAGCTGTTTATCAGTAAATATCTCCACTGAGATGAAGAAAAGCAGTAGCTTAATAAATTAAGTACTTCCTGGTATGGTTACTGTACTGGTAACTCCCCAAAAGAATCTGGATTGCGGTGAGGGAACAGAGAAAAAAGCTCATTTAGGACCTGCACTTACGAAGGGGGTAGGCAGCTGTATATCAGGGAGTAAACCTTCTGAGAATAAAAACAGCTGGAGCTTATGAAGTTAATTACCCAGGGGAAAGGAAAATGTACTGGGAACTCCTCAGAAGAATCTTATTTGTGGTGAGGGGAGAGAGATGAAAGCTCATTTAGGAACGATATGAACATGCTGCATAGGTAGCTGTTTATCAGTAAATATCTCCACTGAGATTAAGAAAAGCAGTACCTTAATAAATTAAGTACTTCCTGGTATGGTTACTGTACTGGTAACTCCCCAAAAGAATCTGGATTGTGGTGAGGGAACAGAGCAGAAAGCTCATTTAGGACCTGCATTTACGAAGGGGGTAGGCAGCTGTATATCAGGGAGTAAACCTTCTGAGAATAAAAACAGCTGGAGCTTCTTAAGGTAAATACACAGGGGAAAGGATAATGTACTGGGAACTCCTCAGAAGAATCTGATTTGTGGTGAGGGGAGAGAGATAAAAGCTCATTTAGGAACGACATGAACATGCTGCGTAGGTAGTTATTAATCAGTAAATATCTCCACTGAGATTAAGAAAAGCAGTAGCTTAATAAATTAAGTACTTCCTGGTATAGTTACTATACTGGTAACTCCCCAAAAGAATCTGGATTGTGGTGAGGGAACAGAGAAAAAAGCTCATTTAGGACCTGCACTTACGAACGGGGTAGACAGCTGTATATCAGGGAGTAAACCTTCTGAGAATAAAAACAGCTGGAGCTTATTAAGGTAATTACACAGGGGAAAGGATAATGTACTGGGAACTCCTCAGAAGAATCTGATTTGTGGTGAGGGGAGAGAGATAAAAGCTCATTTAGGAACGACATGAACATGCTGCGTACGTTGCTGTTTATCAGTAAATATCTCCATTAAGATTAAGAAAAGCAGTAGCTTACTAAATTAAGTACTTCCTGGTATGGTTACTGTACTGGTAACTCCCCAAAAGAATCTGGATTGTGGTTTGGGAACAGAGAAAAAAGCTCATTTATGACCTGCACTTACGAAGGGGGTAGGCAGCTGTATATCAGGGAGTAAACCTTCTGAGAATAAAAACAGCTGGAGCTTGTTAAGGTAATTACACAGGGGAAAGGATAATGTACTGGGAACTCCTCAGAAGAATCTGATTTGTGGTGAGGGGAGAGAGATAAAAGCTCATTTAGGAACGACATGAACATGCTGCGTAGGTAGCTGTTTATCAGTAAATATCTCCACTGATATTAAGAAAAGCAGTAGCTTAATAAATTAAGTACTTCCTTTTATGGTTACTGTACTGGTAACTCCCCAAAAGAATCTGGATTGTGGTGAGGGAACAGAGAAAAAAGCTCATTTAGGACCTGCACTTACGAAGGGGGTAGGCAGCTGTATATCAGGGAGTAAACCTTCTGAGAATAAAAACAGCTGGAGCTTGTTAAGGTAATTACACAGAGGAAAGGATAATGTACTGGGAACTCCTCAAAAGAATCTGATTTGTGGTGAGGGGAGAGAGAAAAAAGCTCATTTAGGAACGACATGAACATGCTTCGAACGTAGCTGTTTATCAGTAAATATCTCCACTGAGATTAAGAAAAGCAGTAGCTTAATAAATTAAGTACTTCCTCGTATGAATACTGTACTGGTAACTCCCCAAAACAATCTGGATTGTGGTGAGGGAACAGAGAAAAAAGCTCATTTAAGACCTGCACTTACGAAGGAAATAGGCAGTTGTATATCAGGGAGTAAACCTTCTGAGAATAAAAACAGCTGGAGCTTATGAAGTTAATTACCCAGGGGAAAGGAAAATGTACTGGGAACTCCTCAGAAGAATCTTATTTGTGGTGAGGGGAGAGAGATGAAAGCTCATTTAGGAACAATATGAACATGCTGCGTAGGTAGCTGTTTATCAGTAAATATCTCCACTGAGATTAAGAAAAGCAGTACCTTAATAAATTAAGTACTTCCTGGTATGGTTACTGTACTGGTAACTCCCCAAAAGAATCTGGATTGTGGTGAGGGAACAGAGCAGAAAGCTCATTTAGGACCTGCACTTACGAAGGGGGTAGGCAGCTGTATATCAGGGAGTAAACCTTCTGAGAATAAAAACAGCTGGAGCTTGTTAAGGTAAATACACAGGGGAAAGGATAATGTACTGGGAACTCCTCAGAAGAATCTGATTTGTGGTGAGGGGAGAGAGATAAAAGCTCATTTAGGAACGACATGATCATGCTGCGTACGTTGCTGTTTATCAGTAAATATCTCCATTAAGATTAAGAAAAGTAGTAGCTTACTAAATTAAGTACTTCCTGGTATGGTTACTGTACTGGTAACACCCCAAAAGAATCTGGATTGTGGTTTGGGAACAGAGAAAAAAGCTCATTTACGACCTGCACTTACGAAGGGGGTAGGCAGCTGTATATCAGGGAGTAAACCTTCTGAGAATAAAAACAGCTGGAGCTTGTTAAGGTAATTACACAGGGGAAAGGATAATGTACTGGGAACTCCTCAGAAGAATCTGATTTGTGGTGAGGGGAGAGAGATAAAAGCTCATTTAGGAACGACATGAACATGCTGCGTAGGTAGCTGTTTATCAGTAAATATCTCCACTGAGATTAAGAAAAGCAGTAGCTTAATAAATTAAGTACTTCCTGGTATTGTTACTGTACTGGTAACTCCCCAAAGAATCTGGATTGTGGTGAGTTAACAGAGAAAAATGCTCATTTAGGACCTGCACTTTCTAAGGGGGTAGGCAGCTGTATATCAGGGAGTATACCTTCTGAGAATAAAAACAGCTGGAGCTTGTTAAGGTAATTACACTGGGGAAAGGATAATATCCTGGGAACTCCTCAGAAGAATCTGATTTGTTGAGGCGAGAGAGATAAAAGCTCATTTATGAACGACATGAAAATGCTGCGTAGGTAGCTGTTTATCAGTAAATATCTCCTCTGAGATTAAGAAAAGCAGTAGCTTAATAAATTAAGTACTTCCTGGTATGTTTACTGTACTGGTAACTCCCCAAAAGAATCTGGATTGTGGTGAGGGAACAGAGAAAAAAGCTCATTTAGGACCTGCACTTACGAAGGGGGTAGGCAGCTGTATATCAGGGAGTAAACCTTCTGAGAATAAAGACAGCTGGAGCTTGTTAAGGTAATTACACAGGGGAAAGGATAATGTACTGGGAACAATTAGGAAGAATCTGATTTGTGGTGAGGGGAGAGAGATAAAATCTCATTTAGGAACGACATGAACATGCTGCGTACGTAGCTGTTTCTCAGTAAATATCTCCACTGAGATTAAGAAAAGCAGTAGCTTTATAAATTAAGTATTTCCTGGTATGGTTACTGTACTGGTAACTCCCCAAAAGAATCTGGATTGTGGTGAGGGAACAGAGAAAAAAGCTCATTTAGGACCTGCACTTTCGAAGGGGGTAGGCAGCTGTATATCAGGGAGTAAACCTTCTGAGAATAAAAACAGCTGGAGCTTGTTAAGGTAATTACACAGGGGAAAGGATAATGTACTGGGAACTCCTCAGAAGAATCTGATTTCTGGTGAGGGGAGAGAGATTAAAACTCATTTAGGAATGACATGAACATGCTGCATAGGTAGATGTTTATCAGTAAATATCTCCACTGAGATTAAGAAAAGCAGTAGCTTAATAAATTAAGTACTTCCTGGTATGGTTACTGTACTGGTCACTCCAAAAAAGAATCTGGATTGTGGTGAGGGAACAGAGAAAAAAGCTCATTTAGGACCTGCACTTACGAAGGGGGTAGGCAGCTGTATATCAGGGAGTAAACCTTCTGAGAATAAAAACAGCTGGAGCTTGTTAAGGTAATTACACAGGGGAAAGGATAATGTACTGGGAACTCCTCAGAAGAATCTGATTTGTGGTGAGGGGAGAGAGATAAAAGCTCATTTAGGAACGACATGAACATGCTGCATAGGTAGCTGTTTATCAGTAAATATCTCCACTGAGATTAAGAAAAGCATTAGCTTAATAAACTAAGTACTTCCTGGTATGGTTAGTGTACTGGTAACTCCCCAAAAGAATCTGGATTGTGGTGAGGGAACAGAGAAAAAAGCTCATTTAGGACCTGCACTTACGAAGGGGGTAGGCAGCTGTCTATCAGGGAGTAAACCTTCTGAGAATAAAAACAGCTGGAGCTTGATAAGGTAATTACACAGGGGAAAGGATAATGTACTGGGAACTCCTCAGAAGAATCTGATTCGTGGGGAGGGGAGAGAGATAAAAGCTCATTTAGGAACGACATGAACATGCTGCTTACGTAGCTGTTTATCAGTAAATATCTCCACTGAGATTAAGAAAAGCAGTAGCTTAATAAATTAAGTACTTCCTGGTCTGGTTACAGTACTGGTAACTCCCCAAAAGAATCTGGATTGTTGTTAGGGAACAGAGAATAAAGCTCATTTAGGACCTGCACTTACGAAGGGGGTAGGCAGCAGTATATCAGGGAGTAAACCTTCTGAGAATAAAAACAGCTGGAGCTTGTTAAGGTAATTACACAGGGGAAAGGATAATGTACTGGGAACTCCTCAGAAGAATCTGATTTGTGGTGAGGGGAGAGAGATAAAAGCTCATTTAGGAACAACATTAACATGCTGCGTAGGTAGCTGTTTATCAGTAAATATCTCCACTGAGATTAAGAAAAGCAGTAGCTTAATAAATTAAGTACTTCCTGGTATGGTTACTGTACTGGTAACTTCCCAGAAGAATCTGGATTGTGGTGAGGGAACAGAGAAAAAACTCATTTAGGACCTGCACTTACAAAGGGGGTAGGCAGCTGTAAATCAGGGAGTAAACCTTCTGAGAATAAAAACAGCTGGAGCTTGTTAAGGTAATTACACAGGGGAAAGGATAATGTACTGGGAACTCCTCAGAAGAATCTGATTTGTGGTGAGGGGAGAGAGATAAAAGCTCATATAGGAACGACATGAACATGCTGCGTAGGTAGCTGTTTATCAGTAAATATCTAAACTGAGATTAAGAAAAGCAGTAGCTTAATAAATTAAGTACTGCCTGGTATGGTTACTGTACTGGTAACTCTCCAAAAGAATCTGGATTGTGGTGAGGGAACAGAGAAAAAAGCTCATTTAGGACCTGCACTTACGAAGGGGGTAGGCAGCTGTATATCAGGGAGTAAACCTTCTGAGAATAAAAACAGCTGGAACTTGTTAAGGTAATTACACAGGGGAAAGGATAATGTACTGGGAACTCCTCAGAAGAATCTGATTTGTGGTGAGGGGAGAGAGATAAAAGCTCATTTAGGAACGACATGAACATGCTGCGTAGGTAGCTGTTTATCAGTAAATATCTCCACTGAGATTAAGAAAAGCAGTAGCTTAATAAATTAAGTACTTCCTGGTATTGTTACTGTACTGGTAACTCCCCAAAGAATCTGGATTGTGGTGAGTTAACAGAGAAAAATGCTCATTTAGGACCTGCACTTTCTAAGGGGGTAGGCAGCTGTATATCAGGGAGTATACCTTCTGAGAATAAAAACAGCTGGAGCTTGTTAAGGTAATTACACTGGGGAAAGGATAATATCCTGGGAACTCCTCAGAAGAATCTGATTTGTTGTGAGGCGAGAGAGATAAAAGCTCATTTATGAACGACATGAAAATGCTGCGTAGGTAGCTGTTTATCAGTAAATATCTCCTCTGAGATTAAGAAAAGCAGTAGCTTAATAAATTAAGTACTTCCTGGTATGTTTACTGTACTGGTAACTCCCCAAAAGAATCTGGATTGTGGTGAGGGTAACAGAGAAAAAAGCTCATTTAGGACCTGCACTTACGAAGGGGGTAGGCAGCTGTATATCAGGGAGTAAACCTTCTGAGAATAAAGACAGCTGGAGCTTGTTAAGGTAATTACACAGGGGAAAGGATAATGTACTGGGAACAATTAGGAAGAATCTGATTTGTGGTGAGGGGAGAGAGATAAAATCTCATTTAGGAACGACATGAACATGCTGCGTACGTAGCTGTTTCTCAGTAAATATCTCCACTGAGATTAAGAAAAGCAGTAGCTTTATAAATTAAGTATTTCCTGGTATGGTTACTGTACTGGTAACTCCCCAAAAGAATCTGGATTGTGGTGAGGGAACAGAGAAAAAAGCTCATTTAGGACCTGCACTTTCGAAGGGGGTAGGCAGCTGTATATCAGGGAGTAAACCTTCTGAGAATAAAAACAGCTGGAGCTTGTTAAGGTAATTACACAGGGGAAAGGATAATGTACTGGGAACTCCTCAGAAGAATCTGATTTCTGGTGAGGGGAGAGAGATTAAAACTCATTTAGGAATGACATGAACATGCTGCATAGGTAGATGTTTATCAGTAAATATCTCCACTGAGATTAAGAAAAGCAGTAGCTTAATAAATTAAGTACTTCCTGGTATGGTTACTGTACTGGTCACTCCAAAAAAGAATCTGGATTGTGGTGAGGGAACAGAGAAAAAAGCTCATTTAGGACCTGCACTTACGAAGGGGGTAGGCAGCTGTATATCAGGGAGTAAACCTTCTGAGAATAAAAACAGCTGGAGCTTGTTAAGGTAATTACACAGGGGAAAGGATAATGTACTGGGAACTCCTCAGAAGAATCTGATTTGTGGTGAGGGGAGAGAGATAAAAGCTCATTTAGGAACGACATGAACATGCTGCATAGGTAGCTGTTTATCAGTAAATATCTCCACTGAGATTAAGAAAAGCATTAGCTTAATAAACTAAGTACTTCCTGGTATGGTTAGTGTACTGGTAACTCCCCAAAAGAATCTGGATTGTGGTGAGGGAACAGAGAAAAAAGCTCATTTAGGACCTGCACTTACGAAGGGGGTAGGCAGCTGTCTATCAGGGAGTAAACCTTCTGAGAATAAAAACAGCTGGAGCTTGATAAGGTAATTACACAGGGGAAAGGATAATGTACTGGGAACTCCTCAGAAGAATCTGATTCGTGGGGAGGGGAGAGAGATAAAAGCTCATTTAGGAACGACATGAACATGCTGCTTACGTAGCTGTTTATCAGTAAATATCTCCACTGAGATTAAGAAAAGCAGTAGCTTAATAAATTAAGTACTTCCTGGTCTGGTTACAGTACTGGTAACTCCCCAAAAGAATCTGGATTGTTGTTAGGGAACAGAGAATAAAGCTCATTTAGGACCTGCACTTACGAAGGGGGTAGGCAGCAGTATATCAGGGAGTAAACCTTCTGAGAATAAAAACAGCTGGAGCTTGTTAAGGTAATTACACAGGGGAAAGGATAATGTACTGGGAACTCCTCAGAAGAATCTGATTTGTGGTGAGGGGAGAGAGATAAAAGCTCATTTAGGAACAACATTAACATGCTGCGTAGGTAGCTGTTTATCAGTAAATATCTCCACTGAGATTAAGAAAAGCAGTAGCTTAATAAATTAAGTACTTCCTGGTATGGTTACTGTACTGGTAACTTCCCAGAAGAATCTGGATTGTGGTGAGGGAACAGAGAAAAAACTCATTTAGGACCTGCACTTACAAAGGGGGTAGGCAGCTGTAAATCAGGGAGTAAACCTTCTGAGAATAAAAACAGCTGGAGCTTGTTAAGGTAATTACACAGGGGAAAGGATAATGTACTGGGAACTCCTCAGAAGAATCTGATTTGTGGTGAGGGGAGAGAGATAAAAGCTCATATAGGAACGACATGAACATGCTGCGTAGGTAGCTGTTTATCAGTAAATATCTAAACTGAGATTAAGAAAAGCAGTAGCTTAATAAATTAAGTACTGCCTGGTATGGTTACTGTACTGGTAACTCTCCAAAAGAATCTGGATTGTGGTGAGGGAACAGAGAAAAAAGCTCATTTAGGACCTGCACTTACGAAGGGGGTAGGCAGCTGTATATCAGGGAGTAAACCTTCTGAGAATAAAAACAGCTGGAACTTGTTAAGGTAATTACACAGGGGAAAGGATAATGTACTGGGAACTCCTCAGAAGAATCTGATTTGTGGTGAGGGGAGAGAGATAAAAGCTCATTTAGGAACGACATGAACATGCTGCGTAGGTAGCTGTTTATCAGTAAATATCTCTACTGAGATTAAGAAAAGCAGTAGCTTAATAAATTAAGTACTTCCTGGTCTGGTTACAGTACTGGTAACTCCCCAAAAGAATCTGGATTGTTGTGAGGGAACAGAGAAAAAAGCTCATTTAGGACCTGCACTTACGAAGGGGGTAGGCAGCTGTATATCAGGGCGTAAACCTTCTGAGAATAAATACAGCTGGAGCTTGTTAAGGTAATTACACAGGGGAAAGTATAATGTACTGGGAACTCCTCAGAAGAATCTGATTTGTGGTGAGGGGAGAGAGATAAAAGCTCATTACGGACGAAATGAATATGCTGCGTAGGTAGCTGTTTATCAGTAAATATCTCCACTGAGATTAAGAAAAGCAGTAGCTTAATAAATTAAGTACTTCCTGGTATGGTTACTGTACTGGTAACTCCCCAGAAGAATCTGGATTGTGGTGAGGGAACAGAGAAAAAAGCTCATTTAGGACCTGCACTTACAAAGGGGGTAGGCAGCTGTATATCAGGGAGTAAACCTTCGGAGAATAAAAACAGCTGGAGCTTGTTAAGGTAATTACACAGGGGAAAGGATAATGTACTGGGAACTCCTCAGAAGAATCTGATTTGTGGTGAGGGGAGAGAGATAAAAGCTCATATAGGAACGACATGAACATGCTGCGTAGGTAGCTGTTTATCAGTAAATATCTCCACTGAGATTAAGAAAAGCAGTAGCTTAATAAATTAAGTACTTCCTGGTATGGTAACTGTACTGGTAACTCTCCAAAAGAATCTGGATTGTGGTGAGGGAACAGAGAAAAAAGCTCATTTAGGACCTGCACTTACGAAGGGGGTAGGCAGCTGTATATCAGGGAGTAAACCTTCTGAGAATAAAAACAGCTGGAACTTGTTAAGGTAATTACACAGGGGAAAGGATAATGTACTGGGAACTCCTCAGAAGAATCTGATTTGTGGTGAGGGGAGAGAGATAAAAGCTCATTAAGGAACGACATGAACATACTGCGTACGTAGCTGTTTATCCGAAAATATCTCCACTGAGATTAAGAAAAGCAGTAGCTTAATAAATTAAGTACTTCCTGGTATGGTTACTGTACCGGTAACTCTCCAGAAGAATCTGGATTGTGGTGAGGGAACAGAGAAAAAAGCTCATTTAGGACCTGCACATATGAAGGGGGTAGGCAGCAGTATATCAGGGAGTAAACCTTCTGAGAATAAAAACAGCTGGAGCTTGTTAAGGTAATTACACAGGGGAAAGGATAATGTACTGGGAACTCCTCAGAAGAATCTGATTTGTGGTGAGGGGAGAGAGATAAAAGCTCATATAGGAACGACATGAACATGCTGCGTAGGTAGCTGTTTATCAGTAAATATCTCCACTGAGATTAAGAAAAGCAGTAGATTAATAAATTAAGTACTTCATGGTATGGTTACTGTACTGGTAAATCCCCAAAAGAATCTGGATTGTGGTGAGGGAACAGAGAAAAAAGCTAATTTTAGACCTGCACTTACGAAGGGGGTAGGCAGCTGTAGATAAGGGAGTAAACCTTCTGAGAATAAAAACGGCTGGAGCTTGTTAAGGTAATTACACAGGAGAAAGGATAATGTACTGGGAACTCCTCAGAAGCATCTGATTTGTGGTTTGGGGAGGGAGATAAAAGCTCATTTAGGAACGACATGAACATGCTGCGTACGTAGCTGTTTATCAGTAAATATCTCCACTGAGATTAAGAAAAGCAGCAGCTTAATAAATTAAGTACTTCCTGGTATGGTTACAGTACTGGTAACTCCCCAAAAGAATCTGGATTGTTGTGAGGGAACAGAGAAAAAAGCTCATTTAGGTCCTGCACTTACGAAGGGGGTAGGCAGCAGTATATCAGGGCGTAAACCTTCTGAGAATAAAAACAGCTGGAGCTTGTTAAGGTAATTACACAGGGGAAAGTATAATGTAATGGGAACTCCTCAGAAGAATCTGATTTGTGGTGAGTGTAGAGAGATAAAAGCTCATTTAGGGACGACATGAACATGCTGCGTAGGTAGCTGTTTATCAGTAAATATCTCCACTGAGATTAAGAAAAGCAGTAGCTTAATAAACTAAGTACTTCCTGGTATGGTTACTCTACTGGTAACTCCCCAGAAGAATCTGGATTGTGGTGAGGGAAAAGAGAAAAAAGCTCATTTAGGACCTGCACTTACAAAGGGGGTAGGCAGCTGTATATCAGGGAGTAAACCTTCTGAGAATAAAAACAGCTGGAACTTGTTAAGGTAATTACACAGGGGAAAGGATAACGTACTGGGAACTTCTCAGAAGAATCTGATTTCTGGTGAGGGGAGAGAGATAAAAGCTCATTTAGGAACGACATGAACATGCTGCGTACGTAGCTGTTTATCAGTAAATATCTCCACTGAGATTAAGAAAAGCAGTAGCTTAATAAATTAAGTACTTCCTGGTATGGTTACTGTACTGGTAACTCTCCAGAAGAATCTGGATTGTGGTGAGGGAACAGAGAAAAACCTCATTTAGGACCTGAACTTACGAAGGGGGTAGGCAGCAGTATATCAGGGAGTAAACCTTCTGAGAATAAAAACAGCTGGAGCTTGTTAAGGTAATTACACAGGGGAAAGGATAATGTACTGGGAACTCCCCAGAAGAATCTGATTTGTGGTGAGGGGAGAGAGATAAAAGCTCATTTAGGAACGACATGAACATGCTGCGTAGGTCGCTGTTTATCAGTAAATATCTCCACTGAGATTAAGAAAAGCAGTAGCTTAATAAATTAAGTACTTCCTGGTATGGTTACTGTACTGGTAACTCCCCAAAAGCATCTGGATTGTGGTGAGGGAACAGAGAAAAAAGCTCATTTAGAACCTGCACTTACGAAGGGGGTAGGCAGCTGTATATCAGGGAGTAAACCTTCTGGGAATAAAAACAGCTGGATCTTGTTAAGGTAATTACACAGGGGAAAGGATAAAATATTGGGAACTCCTCAGAAGAATCTGATTTGTGGTGAGGGGAGAGAGATGAAAGCTCATTTAGGAACGACATGAACATGCTGCGTAGGTAGCTGTTTATCAGTAAATATCTCCACTGAGATTACGAAAAGCAGTAGCTCAATAAATTAAGTACTTCCTGGTATGGTTACTGTACTGGTAACTCCCCAAAAGATTCTGGATTGTGGTGAGGGATCAGAGAAAAACGCTCAATTAGGACCTGCACATACGAATGGGGTAGGCAGCTGTATATCAGGGAATAAACCTTCTGAGAATAAAATCAGCTGGAGCTTGTTAAGGTAATTACACAGGGGAAATTATAAAGTACTGGGAACTCCTCAGAAGAATCTGATTTGTGGTGAGGGGATAGAGATAAAAGTTAACTTAGGAACGACATGAACATGCTGCGTACGTAGCTGTTTATTAGTAAATATCTCCACTGAGATTAAGAAAAGCAGTAGCTTAATAAATTAAGTACTTCCTGGTATGGTTACTGTACTGGTAACTCCCCAAAAGAATCTGGATTGTGGTGAGGGAACAGAGAAAAAAGCTCATTTAGGACCTGCACTGACGAAGGGTGTAGGCAGCTGTATATCAGGGAGTAAACCTTCTGAGAATAAAAACAGCTGGAGCTTGTTAAGGTAATTACACAGGGGAAAGGATAATGTACTGGGAACTCCTCAGAAGAATCTGATTTGTGGTGAGGGGAGAGAGATAAAAGCTCATTTAGGAACGACATGAACATGCTGCGTAGGTAGCTGTTTATCAGTAAATATCTCTACTGAGATTAAGAAAAGCAGTAGCTTAATAAATTAAGTACTTCCTGGTCTGGTTACAGTACTGGTAACTCCCCAAAAGAATCTGGATTGTTGTGAGGGAACAGAGAAAAAAGCTCATTTAGGACCTGCACTTACGAAGGGGGTAGGCAGCAGTATATCAGGGCGTAAACCTTCTGAGAATAAATACAGCTGGAGCTTGTTAAGGTAATTACACAGGGGAAAGTATAATGTACTGGGAACTCCTCAGAAGAATCTGATTTGTGGTGAGGGGAGAGAGATAAAAGCTCATTTAGGGACGAAATGAATATGCTGCGTAGGTAGCTGTTTATCAGTAAATATCTCCACTGAGATTAAGAAAAGCAGTAGCTTAATAAATTAAGTACTTCCTGGTATGGTTACTGTACTGGTAACTCCCCAGAAGAATCTGGATTGTGGTGAGGGAACAGAGAAAAAAGCTCATTTAGGACCTGCACTTACAAAGGGGGTAGGCAGCTGTATATCAGGGAGTAAACCTTCTGAGAATAAAAACAGCTGGAGCTTGTTAAGGTAATTACACAGGGGAAAGGATAATGTACTGGGAACTCCTCAGAAGAATCTGATTTGTGGTGAGGGGAGAGAGATAAAAGCTCATATAGGAACGACATGAACATGCTGCGTAGGTAGCTGTTTATCAGTAAATATCTCCACTGAGATTAAGAAAAGCAGTAGCTTAATAAATTAAGTACTTCCTGGTATGGTAACTGTACTGGTAACTCTCCAAAAGAATCTGGATTGTGGTGAGGGAACAGAGAAAAAAGCTCATTTAGGACCTGCACTTACGAAGGGGGTAGGCAGCTGTATATCAGGGAGTAAACCTTCTGAGAATAAAAACAGCTGGAACTTGTTAAGGTAATTACACAGGGGAAAGGATAATGTACTGGGAACTCCTCAGAAGAATCTGATTTGTGGTGAGGGGAGAGAGATAAAAGCTCATTAAGGAACGACATGAACATACTGCGTACGTAGCTGTTTATCCGTTAATATCTCCACTGAGATTAAGAAAAGCAGTAGCTTAATAAATTAAGTACTTCCTGGTATGGTTACTGTACCGGTAACTCTCCAGAAGAATCTGGATTGTGGTGAGGGAACAGAGAAAAAAGCTCATTTAGGACCTGCACATATGAAGGGGGTAGGCAGCAGTATATCAGGGAGTAAACCTTCTGAGAATAAAAACAGCTGGAGCTTGTTAAGGTAATTACACAGGGGAAAGGATAATGTACTGGGAACTCCTCAGAAGAATCTGATTTGTGGTGAGGGGAGAGAGATAAAAGCTCATATAGGAACGACATGAACATGCTGCGTAGGTAGCTGTTTATCAGTAAATATCTCCACTGAGATAAAGAAAAGCAGTAGATTAATAAATTAAGTACTTCATGGTATGGTTACTGTACTGGTAAATCCCCAAAAGAATCTGGATTGTGGTGAGGGAACAGAGAAAAAAGCTAATTTTAGACCTGCACTTACGAAGGGGGTAGGCAGCTGTAGATAAGGGAGTAAACCTTCTGAGAATAAAAACGGCTGGAGCTTGTTAAGGTAATTACACAGGAGAAAGGATAATGTACTGGGAACTCCTCAGAAGCATCTGATTTGTGGTTTGGGGAGGGAGATAAAAGCTCATTTAGGAACGACATGAACATGCTGCGTACGTAGCTGTTTATCAGTAAATATCTCCACTGAGATTAAGAAAAGCAGCAGCTTAATAAATTAAGTACTTCCTGGTATGGTTACAGTACTGGTAACTCCCCAAAAGAATCTGGATTGTTGTGAGGGAACAGAGAAAAAAGCTCATTTAGGTCCTGCACTTACGAAGGGGGTAGGCAGCAGTATATCAGGGCGTAAACCTTCTGAGAATAAAAACAGCTGGAGCTTGTTAAGGTAATTACACAGGGGAAAGTATAATGTAATGGGAACTCCTCAGAAGAATCTGATTTGTGGTGAGTGTAGAGAGATAAAAGCTCATTTAGGGACGACATGAACATGCTGCGTAGGTAGCTGTTTATCAGTAAATATCTCCACTGAGATTAAGAAAAGCAGTAGCTTAATAAATTAAGTACTTCCTGGTATGGTTACTCTACTGGTAACTCCCCAGAAGAATCTGGATTGTGGTGAGGGAAAAGAGAAAAAAGCTCATTTAGGACCTGCACTTACAAAGGGGGTAGGCAGCTGTATATCAGGGAGTAAACCTTCTGAGAATAAAAACAGCCGGAGCTTGTTAAGGTAATTACACAGGGGAAAGGATAACGTACTTGGAACTTCTAGAAGAATCTGATTTCTGGTGAGGGGAGAGAGATAAAAGCTCATTTAGGAACGACATGAACATGCTGCGTACGTAGCTGTTTATCAGTAAATATCTCCACTGAGATTAAGAAAAGCAGTAGCTTAATAAATTAAGTACTTCCTGGTATGGTTACTGTACTGGTAACTCTCCAGAAGAATCTGGATTGTGGTGAGGGAACAGAGAAAAACCTCATTTAGGACCTGAACTTACGAAGGGGGTAGGCAGCAGTATATCAGGGAGTAAACCTTCTGAGAAAAAAAACAGCTGGAGCTTGTTAAGGTAATTACACAGGGGAAAGGATAATGTACTGGGAACTCCTCAGAAGAATCTGATTTGTGGTGATGGGAGAGAGATAAAAGCTCATTTAGGAACGACATGAACATGCTGCGTAGGTAGCTGTTTATCAGTAAATATCTCCACTGAGATGAAGGAAAGCAGTAGTTTAATAAATTATGTACTTCCTGGTATGGTAACTGTACTGGTAACTCCCCAATAGAATCAGGATTGTGGTGAGGGAACAGAGAAAAAAGCTCATTTAGGACCTGCACTTACAAAGGGGGTAGGCAGCTGTATATCAGGGAGTAAACCTTCTGAGAATAAAAACAGCTGGAGCTTGTTAAGGTAATTACACAGGGGAAAGGATAATGTACTGGGAACTCCCCAGAAGAATCTGATTTGTGGTGAGGGGAGAGAGATAAAAGCTCATTTAGGAACGACATGAACATGCTGCGTAGGTCGCATTTATCAGTAAATATCTCCACTGAGATTAAGAAAAGCAGTAGCTTAATAAATTAAGTACTTCCTGGTATGGTTACTGTACTGGTAACTCCCCAAAAGCATCTGGATTGTGGTGAGGGAACAGAGAAAAAAGCTCATTTAGAACCTGCACTTACGAAGGGGGTAGGCAGCTGTATATCAGGGAGTAAACCTTCTGGGAATAAAAACAGCTGGATCTTGTTAAGGTAATTACACAGGGGAAAGGATAAAATATTGGGAACTCCTCAGAAGAATCTGATTTGTGGTGAGGGGAGAGAGATAAAAGCTCATTTAGGAACGACATGAACATGCTGCGTAGGTAGCTGTTTATCAGTAAATATCTCCACTGAGATTACGAAAAGCAGTAGCTCAATAAATTAAGTACTTCCTGGTATGGTTACTGTACTGGTAACTCCCCAAAGAATCTGGATTGTGGTGAAGGATCAGAGAAAAACGCTCAATTAGGACCTGCACATACGAATGGGGTAGGCAGCTGTATATCAGGGAATAAACCTTCTTAGAATAAAATCAGCTGGAGCTTGTTAAGGTAATTACACAGGGGAAATTATAAAGTACTGGGAACTCCTCAGAAGAATCTGATTTGTGGTGAGGGGATAGAGATAAAAGTTAACTTAGGAACGACATGAACATGCTGCGTACGTAGCTGTTTATCAGTAAATATCTCCACTGAGATTAAGAAAAGCAGTAGCTTAATAAATTAAGTACTTCCTGGTATGGTTACTGTACTGGTAACTCCCCAAAAGAATCTGGATTGTGGTGAGGGAACTGAGAAAAAAGCTCATTTAGGACCTGCACTTACGAAGGGTGTAGGCAGCTGTATATCAGGGAGTAAACCTTCTGAGAATAAAAACAGCTGGAGATTGTTAAGGTAATTACACAGGGGAAAGGATAATGTACTGGGAACTCCTCAGAAGAATCTGATTTGTGGTGAGGGGAGAGAGATAAAAGCTCATTTAGGATCGACATGAACATGCTGCGTAGGTAGCTGTTTATCAGTAAATATCTCCACTGAGATTAAGAAAAGCAGTAGCTTAATAAATTAAGTACTTCCTGGTATGGATCCTGTACTGGTAACTCCCCAAAAGAACGGGATTGTGGTGAGGGAACAGAGAAAAAAGCTCATTTAGGACCTGCACTGACGAAGGGTGTAGGCAGCTGTATATCAGGGAGTAAACCTTCTGAGAATAAAAACAGCTGGAGCTTGTTAAGGTAATTACACAGGGGAAATTATAAAGTACTGGGAACTCCTCAGAATAATCTGATTTGTGGTGAGGGGAGAGAGATAAAAGCTCATTTAGGAACGATATGAACATGCTGTGTAGGTAGCTGTTTATCAGTAAATATCTCCACTGAGATTAAGAAAAGCAGTAGCTTAATAAATTAAGTACTTCCTGGTATGGTTACTGTACTGGTAACTCCCCAAAAGAATCTGGATTGTGGTGAGGGAACAGAGAAAAAAGCTCATTTAGGACCTGCACTTTCGAAGGGGGTAGGCATCTGTATATCAGGGAGTAAACCTTCTGAGAATAAAAACAGCTGGAGCTTGTTAAGGTAATTACACAGGGGAAAGGATAATGTACTGGGAACTCCTCAGAAGAATCTGAATTGTGGTGAGGGGAGAGAGATAAAAGCTCATTTAGGAACAACAATAACATGCTGCATAAGTAGCTGTTTATCAGTAAATATCTCCACTGAGACTAAGAAAAGCAGTAGCTTAATAAATTAAGTACTTCCTGGTATGCTTACTCTACTGGGAACTCCCCAAAAGAATCTGGATTGTGGTGAGGGAACAGAGAAAAAAGCTCATTTAGGACCTGCACTTACGAAGGGGGTAGGCAGCTGTATATCAGGGAGTAAACCTTCTGAGAATAAAAACAGCTGGAGCTTGTTAAGGTAATTACACAGGGGAAAGGATAATGTACTGGGAACTCCTCAGAAGAATCTGATTTGTGGTGAGGGGAGAGAGATAAAAGCTCATTTAGGAACGACATGAACATGCTGCGTAGGTAGCTGTTTATCAGTAAATATCTCCACTGAGATTAAGAAAAGCAGTAGCTTAATAAATTAAGTACTTCCTGGAATGGTTACTGTACTGGTAACTCCCCAAAAGAATCTGGATTGTGGTGAGGGAACAGAGAAAAAAGCTCATTTAGGACCTGCACTTACCAAGGGGGTAGGCAGCTGTATATCAGGGAGTAAACCTTCTGAGAATAAAAACAGCTGGAGCTTGTTAAGGTAATTACACAGGGGAAAGGATAATGTACTGGGAACTCCTCAGAAGAATCTGATTGGTGGTGAGGGGAGAGAGATAAAAGCTCATTTAGGAACGACATGAACATGCTGCCTACCTAGCTGTTTATCAGTAAATTTCTCCACTGAGATTAAGAAAAGCAGTAGCTTAATAAGTTAAGTACTTCCTGGTATGGTTACTGTACTGGAAACTCCCCAAAAGAATCTGGATTGTGGTGAGGGAACAGAGAAAAAAGCTCATTTAGGACCTGCACTGACGAAGGGGGTAGGCAGCTGTATATCAGGGAGTAAACGTTCTGAGAATAAAAACAGCTGGAGCTTCTTAAGGTAATTACACAGGGGAAATTATAAAGTACTGGCAACTCCTCAGAAGAATCTGACTTGTGGTGAGGGGAGAGAGATAAAAGCTCATTTAGGAACGACATGAACATGCTGCCTACCTAGCTGTTTATCAGTAAATTTCTCCACTGAGATTAAGAAAAGCAGTAGCTTAATAAATTAAGTACTTCCTGGTATGGTTACTGTACTGGTAACTCCCCAAAAGAATCTGGATTGTGGTGAGGGAACAGAGAAAAAAGCTCATTTAGGACCTGCACTTACGAAGGGGGTAGGCAGCTGTATATCAGGGAGTAAACCTTCTGAGAATAAAAACAGCTGGAGCTTGTTAAGGTAATTACACAGGGGAAAGGATAATGTACTGGGAACTCCTCAGAAGAATCTGATTTGTGGTGAGGAGAGAGAGATAAAAGCTCATTTAGGAACGACATGAACATACTGCGTAGGTAGCTGTTTATCAGTAAATATCACCACTGAGATTAAGAAAAGCAGTAGCTTAATAAATTAAGTACTTCCTGCTATGGATACTGTACTGGTAACTCCCCAAAAGAATCTGGATTGTGGTGAGGGAACAGAGAAAAAAGCTCATTTAGGACCTGCACTTACGAAGGGGGTAGGCAGCTGTATATCAGGGAGTAAACCTTCTGAGAATAAAAACAGCTGGAGTTTGTTAAGGTAATTACACAGGGGAAATTATAAAGTACTGGGAACTCCTCAGAAGAATGTAATTTGTGGTGACGGGAGAGAGATAAAAGCTCATTTAGGATCGAGATGAACATGCTGCGTAGGTAGCTGTTTATCAGTAAATATCTCCACTGAGATTAAGAAAAGCAGTAGATTAATAAATTAAGTACTTCCTGGTATGGTTACTGTACTGGTAACTCCTCAAAAGAATCTGGATTGTGGTGAGGGAACACAGAAAAAAGCTCATTTAGGACCTGCACTTATGAAGGGGGTAGGCAGCAGTATATCAGGGAGTAAACCTTCTGAGAATAAAAACAGCTGGAGCTTGTTAAGGTAATTACACAGGGGAAAGGATAATGTACTGGGAACTCCTCAGAAGAATCTGATTTGTGGTGAGGGGAGAGAGATAAAAGCTCATTTAGGAAAGACATGAACATGCTGCGAAGGTAGCTGTTTATCAGTAAATATCTCCACTGAGATTAAGAAAAGCAGTAGCTTAATAAATTAAGTACTTCCTGGTATGTTTAATGTACTGGTATCTCCCCAAAAGAATCTGGATTGTGGTGAGGGTAGAGAGAAAAAAGCTCATTTAGGACCTGCACTTTTGAAGGGGGTAGGCAGCTGTATATCAGTGAGTAAACCTTCTGAGAATAAAAACAGCTGGAGCTTGTTAAGGTAATTACACAGGGGAAAGGATAATGTACTGGGAACTCCTCAGAAGAATCTGATTTGTGGTGAAGCGAGAGAGATAAAACTCATTTAGGAACGACATGAACATGCTGCGTAGGTAGCTGTTTATCAGTAAATATCTCCACTGAGATTAAGAAAAGCAGTAGCTTAATAAATTAAGTACGTCCTGGTATGGTTACTGTACTGGTAACTCCCCAAAAGAATCTGGATTGTGGTGAGGGAACAGAGAAAAAAGCTCATTTAGGACCTGCACTTACGAAGGGGGTAGGCAGCTGTATATCAGGCAGTAAACCTTCTGAGAATAAAAACAGCTGTAGCTTGTTAAGGTAATTACACAGGGAAAAGGATAAAGTACTGGGAACTCCTCAGAATCTGATTTGTGGTGAGGGGAGAGAGATAAAAGCTCATTTAGGAACGACATGAACATGCTCCCTACGTAGCTGTTTATCAGTAAATATCTCCACTGAGATTAAGAAAAGCAGTAGCTTAATAAATTAAGTACTTCCTGGTATGGTTACTGTACTGGAAACTCCCCAAAAGAATCTGGATTGTGGTGAGGGAACAGAGAAAAAAGCTCATTTAGGACCTGCACTTACGAAGGGGGTAGGCAGCTGTATATCAGGGAGTAAACCTTCTGAGAATAAAAACAGCTGGAGCTTGTTAAGGTAATTACACAGGGGAAAGGATAATGTACTGGCAACTCCTCAGAAGAATCTGATTTGTGGTGAGGGGAGAGAGATAAAAGCTCATTTAGGAACGACATGAACATGCTGCGTAGGTAGCTGTTTATCAGTAAATATCTCCACTGAGATTAAGAAAAGGAGTAGCTTAATAAATTAAGTACTTCCTGGTATGGTTACTGTACTGGTAACTCCCCAAAAGAATCTGGATTGTGGTGAGGGAACAGAGATAAAAGCTCATTTAGGACCTGCACTTACGAAGGGGGTAGGCAGCTGTATCTCAGGGCGTAAACCTTCTGAGAATAAAAACAGCTGGAGCTTGTTAAGTTAATTACACAGGGGAAAGCATAATGTACTGGGAACAATTCAGAAGAATCTGATTTGTGGTGAGGGGAGAGAGATAAAAGCTCATTTAGGAACGACATGAACATGCTGCGTAGGTAGCTGTTTATCATTAAATATCTCCACTGAGATTAAGAAAAGCAGTAGCTTAATAAATTAAGTACTTCCTGGTATGGTTACTGTACTGGTCACTCCACAAAAGAATCTGGATTGTGGTGAGGGAACAGAGAAAAAAGCTCATTTAGGACCTACACTTACGAAGTGGGTAGGCAGCTGTATATCAGGGGTAAACCTTCTGAGAATAAAAACAGCTGGAGCTTGTTAAGGTAATTACACAGGGGAAAGGATAATGTACTGGGAACTCCTCAGAAGAATCTGATTTGTGGTGAGGGGAGAGAGATAAAAGCTCATTTAGGAACGACATGAACATGCTGCGTAGGTAGCTGTTTATCAGTAAATATCTCCACTGAGATTAAGAAAAGCAGTAGCTTAATAAATTAAGTATTTCCTGGTATGGTTACTGTACTGGTAACTCCCCAAAGAATCTGGATTTTGGTGAGGGAACAGAGAAAAAAGCTCATTTAGGACCTGCACTTACGAAGGGGGTAGGCAGCTGTATATCAGGGAGTAAATCTTCTGAGAATAAAAACAGCTGGAGCTTGTTAAGGTAATTACACAGGGGAAAGGATAATGTACTGGGAACTCCTCAGAAGAATCTGATTTGTGGTGAGGGGAGAGAGATAAAAGCTCATTTAGGAACGACATGAACATGCTGCGTAGGTAGCTGTTTATCAGTAAATATCTCCACTGAGATTAAGAAAAGCAGTAGCTTAATAAATTAAGTACTTCCTGGTATGGTTACTGTACTGGTAACTCTCCAAAAGAATCTGGATTGTGGTGAGGGAACAGAGAAAAAAGCTCATTTAGGACCTGCACTTACGAAGGGGGTAGGCAGCTGTATATCAGGGAGTAAACCTTCTGAGAATAAAAACAGCTGGAGCTTGTTAAGGTAATTACACAGGGGAAAGGATAATGTACTGGGAACTCCTCAGAAGAATCTGATTTGTGGTGAGTGGAGAGAGATAAAAGCTCATTTAGGAACGACATGAACATGCTGCGTAGGTAGCTGTTTATCAGTAAATATCTCCACTGAGATTAAGAAAAGCAGTAGCTTAATAAATTAAGTACTTCCTGGTATGGTTACTCTACAGGTAACTCCCAAAAGAATCTGGATTGTGGTGAGGGAACAGAGAAAAAAGCTCATTTAGGACCTGCACTTACGAAGGGGGTAGGCAGCAGTATATCAGGGAGTAAACCTTCTGAGAATAAAAACAGCTGGAGCTTGTTAAGGTAATTACACAGGGGAAAGGATAATGTACTGGGAACTCCTCAGAAGAATCTGATTCGTGGTGAGGGGAGAGAGATAAAAGCTCATTTAGGAACGACATGAACATGCTGTGTAGGTAGCTGTTTATCAGTAAATATCTCCACTGAGATTAAGAAAAGCAGTAGCTTAATAAATTAAGAACTTCCTGGTATTGTTACTGTACTGGTAACTCCCAAAAGAATCTGGATTGTGGTGAGGGAACAGTGAAAAAAGCTCATTTAGGACCTGCACTTACGAAGGGGGTAGGCAGCTGTATATTAGGGAGTAAACCTTTGAGAATAAAAACAGCTGGAGCTTGTTGAGGTAATTACACAGGGGAAAAGATGAAGTACTGGGAACTCCTCAGAAGCATCTGATTTGTGGTGAGGGAAGAGAGATAAAAGCTCATTTAGGAACGACATGAACATGCTGTGTAGGTAGTTGTTTATCAGTAAATATCTCCACTGAGATTAAGAAAAGCAGTAGCTTAATAAATTAAGTACTTCCTGGTATGGTTACTGTACTGGTAACTCCGCAAAAGAATCTGGATTGTGGTGAGGGAACAGAGAAAAAAGCTCATTTAGGACCTGCAATTACGAAGGGGGTAGGAAGATGTATATCAGGGAGTAAACCTTCTGAGAATAAAAACAGCTGGAGCTTGTTAAGGTAATTACACAGGGGAAAGGATAATGAACTGGGAAATCCTCAGAAGAATCTGATTTGTGGTTAGGCGAGAGAGATAAAAGCTCATTTAGGAACGAGATGAACATGCTGTGTAGGTAGCTGTTTATCAGTAAATATCTCCACTGACATTAAGAAAAGCAGTAGCTTAATAAATTAAGTACTTCCTGGTATGGTTACTGTACTGGTAACTGCCCAAAAGAATCTGGATTGTGGTGAGGGAACAGAGAAAAAAGCTCATTTAGAACCTGCACTTACGAAGGGGGTAGGCAGCTGTATATCAGGGAGTAAACCTTCTGAGAATAAATACAGCTGGAGCTTGTTAAGGTAATTACAAAGTGGAAAGGATAATGTACTGGGAACTCCTCAGAAGAATCTGATTTTTGGTGAGGGGAGAGAGATAAAAGCTCATTTAGGAACGACATGAACATGCTGCGTAGGTGGCTGTTTATCAGTAAATATCTCCACTGAGGTTAAGAAAAGCAGTAGCTTAATAAATTAAGTACTTCCTGGTATGGATACTGTACTGGTAACTCCCGAAAAGAATCTGGATTGTGGTGAGGGAACAGAGAAAAAAGCTCATTTAGGACCTGCACTTACGAAGGGGGTAGGCAGCTGTATATCAGGGAGTAAACCTTCTGAGGATAAAAACAGCTGGAGCTTGTTAAGGTAATTGCACAGGGGAAAGGATAAAGTACTGGGAACTCCTCAGAAGAATCTGATTTGTGGTGAGTGGAGAGAGATAAAAGCTCATTTAGGAACGACATGAACATGCTGCGTAGGTAGCTGTTTATCAGTAAATATCTCCACTGAGATTAAGAAAAGCAGTAGCTTAATAAATTAAGTACTTCCTGGTATGGATACTGTACTGGTAACGCCCCAAAAGAATCTGGATTGTGGTGAGGGAACAGAGCAAAAAGCTCATTTAGGACCTGCACTTACGAAGGGGGTAGGCAGCTGTATATCAGGGAGTAAACCTTCTGAGAATAAAAACAGCTGGAGCTTGTTAAGGTAATTACACAGGGGAAAGGATAATGTATTGGGAACTCCTCAGAAGAATCTGATTTGTGGTGAGGGGAGAGAGGTAAAAGCTCATTTAGGAACAACATGAACATGCTGCGTAGGTAGCTGTTTATCAGTAAATATCTCCACTGAGATTGAGAAAAGCAGTAGCTTAATAAATTAAGTACTTCCTGGTATTGTTACTGTACTGGTAACTCCCCAAAAGAATCTGGATTGTGGTGAGGGAACAGAGAAAAAAGCTCATTTAGGACCTGCACTTAAGAAGGGGGTAGGCAGCTGTATATCACGGAGTAAACCTTCTGAGAATAAAAACAGCTGGAGCTTGTTGAGGTAATTACACAGGGGAAAAGATGAAGTACTGGGAACTCCTCAGAAGAATCTGATTTGTGGTGAGGGAAGAGAGATAAAAGCTCATTTAGGAACGACATGAACATGCTGCATACGTAGCTGTTTATCAGTAAATATCTCCACTGAGATTAAGAAAAGCAGTAGCTTAATAAATTAAGTACTTCCTGGTATGGTTACTGTACTGGTAACTCCCCAAAAGAATCTGGATTGTGGTGAGGGAACAGAGAAAAAAGTTCATTTAGGACCTGCAATTACGAAGGGGGTAGGAAGCTGTATATCAGGGAGTAAACCTTCTGAGAATAAAAACAGCTGGAGCTTGTTAAGGTAATTACACAGGGGAAAGGATAATGAACTGGGAAATCCTCAGAAGAATCTGATTTGTGGTTAGGGGAGAGAGATAAAAGCTCATTTAGGAACGAGATGAACATGCTGTGTAGGTAGCTGTTTATCAGTAAATATCTCCACTGACATTAAGAAAAGCAGTAGCTTAATAAATTAAGTACTTCCTGGTATGGTTACTGTACTGGTAACTCCCCAAAAGAATCTGGATTGTTCTGAGGGAACAGAGAAAAAAGCTCATTTAGAACCTGCACTTACGAAGGGGGTAGGCAGCTGTATATCAGGGAGTAAACCTTCTGAGAATAAAAACAGCTGGAGCTTGTTAAGGTAATTACACAGGGGAAAGGAAAATGTACTGGGAACTCCTCAGAAGAATCTGATTTGTGGTGAGGGGAGAGAGGTAAAAGCTCATTTAGGAACAACATGAACATGCTGCGTAGGTAGCTGTTTATCAGTAAATATCTCCACTGAGATTAAGAAAAGCAGTAGCTTAATAAATTAAGTACTTCCTGGTATGGTTACTCTACTGGTAACTCCCCAAAAGAATCTGGATTGTGGTGAGGGAACAGAGAAAAAAGCTCATTTAGGACCTTCACTTACGAATGGGGTAGGCAGCTGTATATCAGGGAGTAAACCTTCTGAGAATAAATACAGCTGGAGCTTGTTAAGGTAATTACACTGGGGAAAGGATAATGTACTGGGAACTCCTCAGAAGAATCTGATTCGTGGTGAGGGGAGAGATATAAAAGCTCATTTAGGAACGACATGAAACTGCTGCGTAGGTAGCTGTTTATCAGTAAATATCTCCACTGAGATTAAGAAAAGCAGTAGCTTAAAAATTTAAGTACTTCCTGGTATGGTTACTGTACTGGTAACTCCCCAAACGAATCTGGATCGTGGTGAGGGAACAGAGAAAAAAGCTCATTTAGGACCTGCACTTACGAAGGGGGTAGGCAGCTGTATATCAGTGAGTAAACCTTCTGAGAATAAAAACAGCTGGAGCTTGTTAAGGTAATTACACAGTGGAAAGGATAATGTACTGGGAACTCCTCAGAAGAATCTGATTTTTGGTGAGGGGAGAGAGATAAAAGCTCATTTAGGAACGACATGAACATGCTGCGTAGGTGGCTGTTTATCAGTAAATATCTCCACTGAGGTTAAGAAAAGCAGTAGCTTAATAAACTAAGTACTTCCTGGTATGGTTACTGTACTGGTAACTCCCCAAAAGAATCTGGATTGTGGTGAGGGAACAGAGAAAAAAGCTCATTTAGGACCTGCACTTACGAAGGGGGTAGGCAGCTGTATATTAGGGAGTAAACCTTCTGAAAATAAAAACAGCTGGAGCTTGTTAGGGTAATTACACAGGGGAAAAGATGAAGTACTGGGAAATCCTCAGAAGAATCTGATTTGTGGTGAGGGGAGAGAGATAAAAGCTCATTTATGAACGACGAGATCATGCTGCGTAGGTAGCTGTTTATCAGTAAATATCTCCACTGAGATTAAGAAAAGCAGTAGCTTAATAAATTAAGTACTTCCTGGTATGGTTACAGTACTGGTTACTCCCCAAAAGAATCTGGATTGTGGTGAGGGAACAGAGAAAAAAGCTCATTTAGACCTTCACTTACGAAGGGGGTAGTCAGCTGTATATCAGGGAGTAAACCTTCTGAGGATAAAAACAGCTGGAGCTTGTTAAGGTAATTACACATGGGAAAGGATAAAGTATTGGGAACTCCTCAGAAGAATCTGATTTGTGGTGAGTGGAGAGAGATAAAAGCTCATTTAGGAACGACATGAACATGCTGCATAGGTAGCTGTTTATCAGTAAATATCTCCACTGAGATTAAGAAAAGCAGTAGCTTAATAAATTAAGTACTTCCTGGTATGGTTACTGTACTGGTAACTCCCCAAAATAATCTGGATTGTGGTGAGGGAACAGAGAAAAAAGCTCATTTAGGACCTGCACTTACGATAGTGGTAGGCAGCTTTATATCAGGGAGTGAACCTTCTGAGAATAAAACAGCTGGAGCTTGTTAAGGTAATTACACAGGGGAAAGGATAATGTACTGGGAACAATTGAGAAGAATCTGATTTGTGGTGAGGGGAGAGAGATAAAAGCTCATTTAGGAACGACATGAACATGCTGCGTAGGTAGCTGTTTATCAGTAAATAGCTCCACTGAGATTAAGAAAAGCAGTAGCTTAATAAATTAAGTACTTCCTGGTATGGTTACTGTACTGGTAACTCCCCAGAAGAATCTGGATTGTGGTGAGGGAACAGAGAAAAAAGCTCATTTAGGACCTGCACTTACAAAGGGGGTAGGCAGCTGTATATCAGGGAGTAAACCTTCTGAGAATAAAAACAGCTGGAGCTTGTTAAGGTAATTTCACAGGGGAAAGGATAATGTACTGGGAACTCCTCAGAAGAATCTGATTTGTGGTGAGTGGAGAGAGATAAAAGCTCATTTAGGAACGACATGAACATGCTGCGTAGGTAGCTGTTTATCAGTAAATATCTCCACTGAGATTAAGAAAAGCAGTAGCTTAATAAATTAAGTACTTCCTGGTATTGTTACTGTACTGGTAACTCCCCAAAAGAATCTGGATTGTGGTGAGGGAACAGAGAAAAAAGCTCATTTAGGACCTGCACTTAAGAAGGGGGTAGGCAGCTGTATATCACGGAGTAAACCTTCTGAGAATAAAAACAGCTGGAGCTTGTTGAGGTAATTACACAGGGAAAAGATGAAGTACTGGGAACTCCTCAGAAGAATCTGATTTGTGGTGAGGGAAGAGAGATAAAAGCTCATTTAGGAACGACATGAACATGCTGCATACGTAGCTGTTTATCAGTAAATATCTCCACTGAGATTAAGAAAAGCAGTAGCTTAATAAATTAAGTACTTCCTGGTATGGTTACTGTACTGGTAACTCCCCAAAAGAATCTGGATTGTGGTGAGGGAACAGAGAAAAAGTTCATTTAGGACCTGCAATTACGAAGGGGGTAGGAAGCTGTATATCAGGGAGTAAACCTTCTGAGAATAAAAACAGCTGGAGCTTGTTAAGGTAATTACACAGGGGAAAGGATAATGAACTGGGAAATCCTCAGAATAATCTGATTTGTGGTTAGGGGAGAGAGATAAAAGCTCATTTAGGAACGAGATGAACATGCTGTGTAGGTAGCTGTTTATCAGTAAATATCTCCACTGACATTAAGAAAAGCAGTAGCTTAATAAATTAAGTACTTCCTGGTATGGTTACTGTACTGGTAACTCCCCAAAAGAATCTGGATTGTTCTGAGGGAACAGAGAAAAAAGCTCATTTAGAACCTGCACTTACGAAGGGGGTAGGCAGCTGTATATCAGGGAGTAAACCTTCTGAGAATAAAAACAGCTGGAGCTTGTTAAGGTAATTACACAGGGGAAAGGAAAATGTACTGGGAACTCCTCAGAAGAATCTGATTTGTGGTGAGGGGAGAGAGGTAAAAGCTCATTTAGAACAACATGAACATGCTGCGTAGGTAGCTGTTTATCAGTAAATATCTCCACTGAGATTAAGAAAAGCAGTAGCTTAATAAATTAAGTACTTCCTGGTATGGTTACTCTACTGGTAACTCCCCAAAAGAATCTGGATTGTGGTGAGGGAACAGAGAAAAAAGCTCATTTAGGACCTTCACTTACGAATGGGGTAGGCAGCTGTATATCAGGGAGTAAACCTTCTGAGAATAAATACAGCTGGAGCTTGTTAAGGTAATTACACTGGGGAAAGGATAATGTACTGGGAACTCCTCAGAAGAATCTGATTCGTGGTGAGGGGAGAGATATAAAAGCTCATTTAGGAACGACATGAAACTGCTGCGTAGGTAGCTGTTTATCAGTAAATATCTCCACTGAGATTAAGAAAAGCAGTAGCTTAAAAAATTAAGTACTTCCTGGTATGGTTACTGTACTGGTAACTCCCCAAACGAATCTGGATCGTGGTGAGGGAACAGAGAAAAAAGCTCATTAGGACCTGCACTTACGAAGGGGGTAGGCAGCTGTATATCAGTGAGTAAACCTTCTGAGAATAAAAACAGCTGGAGCTTGTTAAGGTAATTACACAGTGGAAAGGATAATGTACTGGGAACTCCTCAGAAGAATCTGATTTTTGGTGAGGGGAGAGAGATAAAAGCTCATTTAGGAACGACATGAACATGCTGCGTAGGTGGCTGTTTATCAGTAAATATCTCCACTGAGGTTAAGAAAAGCAGTAGCTTAATAAACTAAGTACTTCCTGGTATGGTTACTGTACTGGTAACTCCCAAAAGAATCTGGATTGTGGTGAGGGAACAGAGAAAAAAGCTCATTTAGGACCTGCACTTACGAAGGGGGTAGGCAGCTGTATATTAGGGAGTAAACCTTCTGAAAATAAAAACAGCTGGAGCTTGTTAGGGTAATTACACAGGGGAAAAGATGAAGTACTGGGAAATCCTCAGAAGAATCTGATTTGTGGTGAGGGGAGAGAGATAAAAGCTCATTTATGAACGACGAGATCATGCTGCGTAGGTAGCTGTTTATCAGTAAATATCTCCACTGAGATTAAGAAAAGCAGTAGCTTAATAAATTAAGTACTTCCTGGTATGGTTACAGTACTGGTTACTCCCCAAAAGAATCTGGATTGTGGTGAGGGAACAGAGAAAAAAGCTCATTTAGACCTTCACTTACGAAGGGGGTAGTCAGCTGTATATCAGGGAGTAAACCTTCTGAGGATAAAAACAGCTGGAGCTTGTTAAGGTAATTACACATGGGAAAGGATAAAGTATTGGGAACTCCTCAGAAGAATCTGATTTGTGGTGAGTGGAGAGAAATAAAAGCTCATTTAGGAACGACATGAACATGCTGCATAGGTAGCTGTTTATCAGTAAATATCTCCACTGAGATTAAGAAAAGCAGTAGCTTAATAAATTAAGTACTTCCTGGTATGGTTACTGTACTGGTAACTCCCCAAAATAATCTGGATTGTGGTGAGGGAACAGAGAAAAAAGCTCATTTAGGACCTGCACTTACGATAGTGGTAGGCAGCTTTATATCAGGGAGTGAACCTTCTGAGAATAAAACAGCTGGAGCTTGTTAAGGTAATTACACAGGGGAAAGGATAATGTACTGGGAACAATTGAGAAGAATCTGATTTGTGGTGAGGGGAGAGAGATAAAAGCTCATTTAGGAACGACATGAACATGCTGCGTAGGTAGCTGTTTATCAGTAAATAGCTCCACTGAGATTAAGAAAAGCAGTAGCTTAATAAATTAAGTACTTCCTGGTATGGTTACTGTACTGGTAACTCCCCAGAAGAATCTGGATTGTGGTGAGGGAACAGAGAAAAAAGCTCATTTAGGACCTGCACTTACAAAGGGGGTAGGCAGCTGTATATCAGGGAGTAAACCTTCTGAGAATAAAAACAGCTGGAGCTTGTTAAGGTAATTTCACAGGGGAAAGGATAATGTACTGGGAACTCCTCAGAAGAATCTGATTTGTGGTGAGTGGAGAGAGATAAAAGCTCATTTAGGAACGACATGAACATGCTGCGTAGGTAGCTGTTTATCAGTAAATATCTCCACTGAGATTAAGAAAAGCAGTAGCTTAATAAATTAAGTACTTCCTGGTATGGTTACTCTACAGGTAACTCCACAAAAGAATCTGGATTGTGGTGAGGGAACAGAGAAAAAAGCTCATTTAGGACCTGCACTTACGAAGGGGGTAGGCAGCTGTATATCAGGGAGTAAACCTTCTGAGAATAAAAACAGCTGGAGCTTGTTAAGGTAATTACACAGGGGAAAGGATAATGTACTGGGAACTCCTCAGGAGAATCTGATTCGTGGTGAGGGGAGAGAGATAAAAGCTCATTTAGGAACGACATGAACATGCTGCGTAGGTAGCTGTTATCAGTAAATATCTCCACTGAGATTAAGAAAAGCAGTAGCTTAATAAATTAAGTACTTCCTGGTATTGTTACTGTACTGGTAACTCCCCAAAAGAATCTGGATTGTGGTGAGGGAACAGAGAAAAAAGCTCATTTAGGACCTGCACTTACGAAGGGGGTAGGCAGCTGTATATCAGGGAGTAAACCTTCTGAGAATAAAAACAGCTGGAGCTTGTTGAGGTAATTACACAGGGGAAAAGATGAAGTAATGGGAACTCCTCAGAAGAATCTGATTTGTGGTGAGGGAAGAGAGATAAAAGCTCATTTAGGAACGACATGATCATGCTGCATACGTAGCTGTTTATCAGTAAATATCTCCACTGAGATTAAGAAAAGCAGTAGCTTAATAAATTAAGTACTTCCTGGTATTGTTACTGTACTGGTAACTCCCCAAAAGAATCTGGATTGTGGTGAGGGAACAGAGAAAAAAGCTCATTTAGGACCTGCACTTACGAAGGGGGTAGGCAGCTGTATATCAGGGAGTAAACCTTCTGAGAATAAAAACAGCTGGAGCTTGTTGAGGTAATTACACAGGGGAAAAGATGAAGTAATGGGAACTCCTCAGAAGAATCTGATTTGTGGTGAGGGAAGAGAGATAAAAGCTCATTTAGGAACGACATGATCATGCTGCATACGTAGCTGTTTATCAGTAAATATCTCCACTGAGATTAAGAAAAGCAGTAGCTTAATAAAT
>NW_025961483.1:0-36168 GCF_023159225.1 Perognathus longimembris pacificus
TCTTCTGAGGAGTAACCAGTACATTATCCTTTCCCCTGTGTAATTACCTTAACAAGCTCCAGCTGTTTTTATTCTCAGAAGCTTTACTCCCTGATATACAGCTGCCTACCCCCTTCATAAGTGCAGGTCCTAAATGAGCTTTTTTCTCTGTTCCCTCACCACAATCCAGATTCTTTTGGGGAGTTACCAGTACAGTAACCATACCAGGAAGTTACTTAATTTATTAAGCTACTGCTTTGCTTAATCTCAGTGGATATATTTACTGATAAACAGCTACCTATGCAGCATGTTCATGTCGTTCCTAAATAAGCTTTTATCTCTCTCCACTCACCACAAATCAGATTCTTCTGAGGAGTTCCCAGTACATTATCCTTTCCCCTGTGTAATTACCTTAACAAGCTCCAACTGTTTTTATTCTCAGAAGGTTTACTCCTGATATACAGCTGCCTACCCCCTTCGTAAGTGCAGGTCCTAAATGACCTTTTTTCTCTGTTCCCTCACCACAATCCAGATTCTTTTGGGGAGTTACCAGTACAGTAACCATACCAGGTTGTACTTAATTTATTAAGCTACTGCTTTTTTAATCTCAGTGGAGATATTTACTGATAAACAGCTACCAACGCAGCATGTTCATGTCGTTCCTAAATGAGCTTTTCTCTCTCTCCCCTCACCACAAATCAGATTCTTCTGAGGAGTTCCCAGTACATTATCCTTTCCCCTGTTTAATTACCTTAACAAGCTCCAGCTGTTTTTATTCTCAGAAGGTTTACTCCCTGATATACAGCTGCCTACCCCCTTCGTAAGTGCAGGTCCTAAATGAGCTTTTTTCTCTGTTCCCTCACCACAATCCAGATTCTTTTGGGGAGTTACCAGTACAGTCACCATACCAGAAAGGACATAATTTATTAAGCTACTGTTTTTTCTTAATCTCAGTGGAGATATTTACTGATAAACATCTACCTACTCAGCATGTTCATGTCGTTCCAAAATGAGCTTTTATCTCTCTCCCCTCACCACAAATCAGATTCTTCTGAGGAGTTCCCAGTACATTATCCTTTCCCCTGTGTAATTACCTTAACAAGCTCCAGCTGTTTTTATTCTCAGAAGGTTTACTCCCTGATATAGAGCTGCCTACCCAGTTCGTATGTGCCAGTCCTAAATGAGCTTTTTTCTCTGTTCCCTCACCACATTCCAGATTCTTTTGGGGAGTTACCAGTAAAGTAACCATACCAGGAAGTACTTAATTGTTAAGCTACTGCTTTTCTTAATCTCAGTGGAGATATTTACTGATAAACAGCTACCTACGCAGCATGTTGATGTCGTGCATAAATGAGCTTTTATCTCTCTCCCCTCACCACAAATCAGGATTCTTTTGAGGAGTTCCCAGTACATTATCCTTTCCCCTGTGTAATTACCTTAACAAGCTCCAGCTGTTTTTATTCTCAGAAGCTTTACTCCCTGATATACAGCTGCCTAGCCCCTTCGTAAGTGCAGGTCCTAAATGAGCTTTTTTCTCTGTTCCCTCACCACAATCCAGATTCTTTTGGGGAGTTACCAGTACAGTAACCATACCAGGAAGTACTTAATTTATTAAGCTACTGCTTTTCTTAATCTCTTTGGAGATATTTACTGATAAACAGCTACCTACGCAGCATGTTCATGTCGTTCCTAAATGAGATTTTATCTCTCTCCCCTCACCACAAATCAGATTCTTCTGAGGAGTTCCCAGTACATTATCCTTTCCCCTGTGTAATTACCTTAACAAGCTCCAGCTGTTTTTATTCTCAGAAGGTTTAATCCCTGATATACAGCTGCCTACCCCCTTCGTAAGTGCAGGTCCTAAATGAGCTTTTTTCTCTGCTCCCTCACCACAATCCAGATTCTTTTGGGGAGTTACCAGTACAGTAACCATACCAGGAAGTACTTAGTTTATTAAGCTACTGCTTTTCTTCATCTCAGTGGAGATATTTACTGATAAACAGCTACCTACGCAGGCATGTTCATGTCGTTCTAAATGAGCTATTATCTCTCTCCCCTCACCACAAATCAGATTCTTCTGAGGAGTTCCCAGTACATTATCCTTTCCCCTGTGTAATTACCTTAACAAGCTCCAGCTGTTTTTATTCTCAGAAGGTTTACTCCCTGATATACAGCTGCCTACCCCTTCGTAAGTGCAGTTCCTATTGAGCTTTTTTCTCTGTTCCCTCACCACAATCCAGATTCTTTTGGGGAGTTACCAGTACAGTAACCATACCAGGAAGTACTTAATTTATTAAGCTACTGCTTTTCTTAATCTCAGTGGAGATATTTACTGATAAACAGCTACCTACGCAGCATGTTCATGTCGTTCCTAAATGAGCTTTTATCTCTCTCCCCTCACCACAAATCAGATTCTTCTGAGGAGTTCCTAGTACATTATCCCTTTCCCCTGTGTAATTACCTTAACAAGCTCCAGCTGTTTTTATTCTCAGAAGTTTTACTCCCTGATATACAGCTGCCTACCCCCCTTCGTAAGTGCAGGTCCTAAATGAGCTTTTTTTCTCTGTTCCCTCACCACAATCCAGATTCTTTGGGGAGTTACCAGTAAAGTAACCATACCAGGAAGTACTTAATTTGTTAAGCTACTGCTTTTCTTAATCTCACTGGAGATATTTACTGATAAACAGCTATCTACGCAGCATGTTGATGTCGTGCCTAAATGAGCTTTTATCTCTCTCCCCTCACCACAAATCAGATTCTTCTGAGGAGTTCCCAGTACATTATTCTTTCCCCTGTGTAATTACCTTAACATGCTCCAGCTGTTTTTATTCTCAGAATGTTTACTCCCTGATATACAGCTGCCTACACCCTTCCTAAGTGCAGGTCCTATATGAGCTTTTTTCTCTGTTCCCTCACGACAATCCAGATTTTTGGGGGAGTTACCAGTACAGTAACCATACCAGGAAGTACTTAATTTATTAAGCTACTGCTTTTCTTAATCTCAGTGGAGATATTTACTGATAAACAGCTACCTACGCAGCATGTTCATGTCGTTCCTAAATGAGCTTTTATCTCTCTCCCTCACCACAAATCAGATTCTTCTGAGGAGTTCTCAGTACATTATCCTTTCCCCTGTGTAATTACCTTAACAAGCTCCAGCTGTTTTTATTCTCAGAAGGTTTACTCCCTGATATACAGCTGCTACCCCCTTCGTAAGTGCAGGTCCTAAATGAGCTTTTTTCTCTGTTCCCTCACCACAATCCAGATTCTTTTGGGGAGTTACCAGTACAGTAACCATACCAGGAAGTACTTAATTAATTAAGCTACTGCTTTTCTTAATCTCAGTGGAGACATTTACTGATAAAACAGCTACCAACGCAGCATGTTCATGTCGTTCCTAAATGAGCTTTTATCTCTCTCCCCTCACCACAAATCAGATTCTTCTGAGGAGTTCCCAGTACATTATCCTTTCCCCTGTTTAATTACCTTAACAAGCTCCAGCTGTTTTTATTCTCAGAAGGTTTACTCCCTGATATACAGCTGCCTACCCCCTTCGTAAGTGCAGGTCCTAAATGAGCTTTTTTCTCTGTTCCCTCAACACAATCCAGATTCTTTTGGGGAGTTACCAGTACAGTAATCATACCAGGAAGTACTTAATTTCTTAAGCTACTGCTTTTCTTAATCTCAGTGGAGATATTTACTGATAAACAGCTACCTACGCAGCATGTTCATGTCGTTCATAAATGAGCTTTTATCTCTCTCCCCTCACCACAAATCAGATTCTTCTGAGGAGTAACCAGTACATTATCCTTTCCCCTGTGTAATTACCTTAACAAGCTCCAGCTGTTTTTATTTCTCAGAAGCTTTACTCCCTGATATACAGCTGCCTACCCCCTTCATAAGTGCAGGTCCTAAATGAGCTTTTTTCTCTGTTCCCTCACCACAATCCAGATTCTTTTGGGGAGTTACCAGTACAGTAACCATACCAGGAAGTTACTTAATTTATTAAGCTACTGCTTTGCTTAATCTCAGTGGATATATTTACTGATAAACAGCTACCTATGCAGCATGTTCATGTCGTTCCTAAATAAGCTTTTATCTCTCTCCACTCACCACAAATCAGATTCTTCTGAGGAGTTCCCAGTACATTATCCTTTCCCCTGTGTAATTACCTTAACAAGCTCCAACTGTTTTTATTCTCAGAAGGTTTACTCCCTGATATACAGCTGCCTACCCCCTTCGTAAGTGCAGGTCCTAAATGACCTTTTTTCTCTGTTCCCTCACCACAATCCAGATTCTTTTGGGGAGTTACCAGTACAGTAACCATACCAGGTTGTACTTAATTTATTAAGCTACTGCTTTTTTAATCTCAGTGGAGATATTTACTGATAAACAGCTACCAACGCAGCATGTTCATGTCGTTCCTAAATGAGCTTTTATCTCTCTCCCCTCACCACAAATCAGATTCTTCTGAGGAGTTCCCAGTACATTATCCTTTCCCCTGTGTAATTACCTTAACAAGCTCCAGCTGTTTTTATTCTCAGAAGGTTACTCCCTGATATACAGCTGCCTACCCCCTTCGTAAGTGCAGGTCCTAAATGAGCTTTTTTCTCTGTTCCCTCACCACAATCCAGATTCTTTTGGGGAGTTACCAGTACAGTCACCATACCAGAAAGGACATAATTTATTAAGCTACTGTTTTTCTTAATCTCAGTGGAGATATTTACTGATAAACATCTACCTACTCAGCATGTTCATGTCGTTCCAAAATGAGCTTTTATCTCTCTCCCCTCACCACAAATCAGATTCTTCTGAGGAGTTCCCAGTACATTATCCTTTCCCCTGTGTAATTACCTTAACAAGCTCCAGCTGTTTTTATTCTCAGAAGGTTTACTCCCTGATATAGAGCTGCCTACCCAGTTCGTATGTGCCAGTCCTAAATGAGCTTTTTTCTCTGTTCCCTCACCACATTCCAGATTCTTTTGGGGAGTTACCAGTAAAGTAACCATACCAGGAAGTACTTAATTTGTTAAGCTACTGCTTTTCTTAATCTCAGTGGAGATATTTACTGATAAACAGCTACCTACGCAGCATGTTGATGTCGTGCCTAAATGAGCTTTTATCTCTCTCCCCTCACCACAAATCAGATTCTTTTGAGGAGTTCCCAGTACATTATCCTTTCCCCTGTGTAATTACCTTAACAAGCTCCAGCTGTTTTTATTCTCAGAAGCTTTACTCCCTGATATACAGCTGCCTAGCCCCTTCGTAAGTGCAGGTCCTAAATGAGCTTTTTTCTCTGTTCCCTCACCACAATCCAGATTCTTTTGGGGAGTTACCAGTACAGTAACCATACCAGGAAGTACTTAATTTATTAAGCTACTGCTTTTCTTAATCTCTTTGGAGATATTTACTGATAAACAGCTACCTACGCAGCATGTTCATGTCGTTCCTAAATGAGATTTTATCTCTCTCCCCTCACCACAAATCAGATTCTTCTGAGGAGTTCCAGTACATTATCCTTTCCCCTGTGTAATTACCTTAACAAGCTCCAGCTGTTTTTATTCTCAGAAGGTTTAATCCCTGATATACAGCTGCCTACCCCCTTCGTAAGTGCAGGTCCTAAATGAGCTTTTTTCTCTGCTCCCTCACCACAATCCAGATTCTTTTGGGGAGTTACCAGTACAGTAACCATACCAGGAAGTACTTAGTTTATTAAGCTACTGCTTTTCTTCATCTCAGTGGAGATATTTACTGATAAACAGCTACCTACGCAGCATGTTCATGTCGTGCCTAAATGAGCTTTTATCTCTCTCCCCTCACCACAAATCAGATTCTTTTGAGGAGTTCCCAGTACATTATCCTTTCCCCTGTGTAATTACCTTAACAAGCTCCAGCTGTTTTTATTCTCAGAAGCTTTACTCCCTGATATACAGCTGCCTAGCCCCTTCGTAAGTGCAGGTCCTAAATGAGCTTTTTTCTCTGTTCCCTCACCACAATCCAGATTCTTTTGGGGAGTTACCAGTACAGTAACCATACCAGGAAGTACTTAATTTATTAAGCTACTGCTTTTCTTAATCTCTTTGGAGATATTTACTGATAAACAGCTACCTACGCAGCATGTTCATGTCGTTCCTAAATGAGATTTTATCTCTCTCCCCTCACCACAAATCAGATTCTTCTGAGGAGTTCCCAGTACATTATCCTTTCCCCTGTGTAATTACCCTTAACAAGCTCCAGCTGTTTTTATTCTCAGAAGGTTTAATCCCTGATATACAGCTGCCTACCCCCTTCGTAAGTGCAGGTCCTAAATGAGCTTTTTTCTCTGCTCCCTCACCACAATCCAGATTCTTTTGGGGAGTTACCAGTACAGTAACCATACCAGGAAGTACTTAATTTATTAAGCTACTGCTGTTATTAATCTCAGTGGAGATATTTACTGATAAAACAGCTACCTACGCAGCATGTTCATGTCGTTCCTAAATGAGCTTTTATCTCTCTCCCCTCACCACAAATCAGATTCTTCTGAGGAGTTCTCAGTACATTATCCTTTCCCCTGTGTAATTACCTTAACAAGCTCCAGCTGTTTTTATTCTCAGAAGGTTTACTCCCTGATATACAGCTGCCTACCCCCTTCGTAAGTGCAGGTCCTAAATGAGCTTTTTTCTCTGTTCCCTCACCACAATCCAGATTCTTTTGGGGAGGTTACCAGTACAGTAACCATACCAGGAAGTACTTAATTAATTAAGCTACTGCTTTTCTTAATCTCAGTGGAGACATTTACTGATAAACAGCTACCAACGCAGCATGTTCATGTCGTTCCTAAATGAGCTTTTATCTCTCTCCCCTCACCACAAATCAGATTCTTCTGAGGAGTTCCCAGTACATTATCCTTTCCCCTGTTTAATTACCTTAACAAGCTCCAGCTGTTTTTATTCTCAGAAGGTTTACTCCCTGATATACAGCTGCCTACCCCCTTCGTAAGTGCAGGTCCTAAATGAGCTTTTTTCTCTGTTCCCTCAACACAATCCAGATTCTTTTGGGGAGTTACCAGTACAGTAATCATACCAGGAAGTACTTAATTATTAAGCTACTGCTTTTCTTAATCTCAGTGGAGATATTTACTGATAAACAGCTACCTACGCAGCATGTTCATGTCGTTCATAAATGAGCTTTTATCTCTCTCCCCTCACCACAAATCAGATTCTTCTGAGGAGTAACCAGTACATTATCCTTTCCCCTGTGTAATTACCTTAACAAGCTCCAGCTGTTTTTATTCTCAGAAGCTTTACTCCCTGATATACAGCTGCCTACCCCCTTCATAAGTGCAGGTCCTAAATGAGCTTTTTTCTCTGTTCCCTCACCACAATCCAGATTCTTTTGGGGAGTTACCAGTACAGTAACCATACCAGGAAGTTACTTAATTTATTAAGCTACTGCTTTGCTTAATCTCAGTGGATATATTTACTGATAAACAGCTACCTATGCAGCATGTTCATGTCGTTCCTAAATAAGCTTTTATCTCTCTCCACTCACCACAAATCAGATTCTTCTGAGGAGTTCCCAGTACATTATCCTTTCCCCTGTGTAATTACCTTAACAAGCTCCAACTGTTTTTATTCTCAGAAGGTTTACTCCCTGATATACAGCTGCCTACCCCCTTCGTAAGTGCAGGTCCTAAATGACCTTTGTTCTCTGTTCCCTCACCACAATCCAGATTCTTTTGGGGAGTTACCAGTACAGTAACCATACCAGGTTGTACTTAATTTATTAAGCTACTGCTTTTTTAATCTCAGTGGAGATATTTACTGATAAACAGCTACCAACGCAGCATGTTCATGTCGTTCCTAAATGAGCTTTTATCTCTCTCCCCTCACCACAAATCAGATTCTTCTGAGGAGTTCCCAGTACATTATCCTTTCCCCTGTGTAATTACCTTAACAAGCTCCAGCTGTTTTTATTCTCAGAAGGTTTACTCCCTGATATACAGCTGCCTACCCCCTCGTAAGTGCAGGTCCTAAATGAGCTTTTTTCTCTGTTCCTCACCACAATCCAGATTCTTTTGGGGAGTTACCAGTACAGTCACCATACCAGAAAGGACATAATTTATTAAGCTACTGTTTTTCTTAATCTCAGTGGAGATATTTACTGATAAACATCTACCTACTCAGCATGTTCATGTCGTTCCAAAATGAGCTTTTATCTCTCTCCCCTCACCACAAATCAGATTCTTCTGAGGAGTTCCCAGTACATTATCCTTTCCCCTGTGTAATTACCTTAACAAGCTCCAGCTGTTTTTATTCTCAGAAGGTTTACTCCCTGATATAGAGCTGCCTACCCAGTTCGTATGTGCCAGTCCTAAATGAGCTTTTTTCTCTGTTCCCTCACCACATTCCAGATTCTTTTGGGGAGTTACCAGTAAAGTAACCATACCAGGAAGTACTTAATTTGTTAAGCTACTGCTTTTCTTAATCTCAGTGGAGATATTTACTGATAAACAGCTACCTACGCAGCATGTTGATGTCGTGCCTAAATGAGCTTTTATCTCTCTCCCCTCACCACAAATCAGATTCTTTTGAGGAGTTCCCAGTACATTATCCTTTCCCCTGTGTAATTACCTTAACAAGCTCCAGCTGTTTTTATTCTCAGAAGCTTTACTCCCTGATATACAGCTGCCTAGCCCCTTCGTAAGTGCAGGTCCTAAATGAGCTTTTTTCTCTGTTCCCTCACCACAATCCAGATTCTTTTGGGGAGTTACCAGTACAGTAACCATACCAGGAAGTACTTAATTTATTAAGCTACAGCTTTTCTTAATCTCTTTGGAGATATTTACTGATAAACAGCTACCTACGCAGCATGTTCATGTCGTTCCTAAATGAGATTTTATCTCTCTCCCCTCACCACAAATCAGATTCTTCTGAGGAGTTCCCAGTACATTATCCTTTCCCCTGTGTAATTACCTTAACAAGCTCCAGCTGTTTTTATTCTCAGAAGGTTTAATCCCTGATATACAGCTGCCTACCCCCTTCGTAAGTGCAGGTCCTAAATGAGCTTTTTTCTCTGCTCCCTCACCACAATCCAGATTCTTTTGGGGAGTTACCAGTACAGTAACCATACCAGGAAGTACTTAGTTTATTAAGCTACTGCTTTTCTTCATCTCAGTGGAGATATTTACTGATAAACAGCTACCTACGCAGCATGTTCATGTCGTTCCTAAATGAGCTATTATCTCTCTCCCCTCACCACAAATCAGATTCTTCTGAGGAGTTCCCAGTACATTATTCTTTCCCCTGTGTAAGTACCCTACCAAGCTCCAGCTGTTTTTATTCTCAGAATGTTTACTCCCTGATATACAGCTGCCTACACCCTTCCTAAGTGCAGGTCCTATATGAGCTTTTTTCTCTGTTCCCTCACGACAATCCAGATTTTTGGGGGAGTTACCAGTACAGTAACCATACCAGGAAGTACTTAATTTATTAAGCTACTGCTTTTCTTAATCTCAGTGGAGATATTTACTGATAAACAGCTACCTACGCAGCATGTTCATGTCGTTCCTAAATGAGCTTTTATCTCTCTCCCCTCACCACAAATCAGATTCTTCTGAGGAGTTCTCAGTACATTATCCTTTCCCCTGTGTAATTACCTTAACAAGCTCCAGCTGTTTTTATTCTCAGAAGGTTTACTCCCTGATATACAGCTGCCTACCCCCTTCGTAAGTGCAGGTCCTAAATGAGCTTTTTTCTCTGTTCCCTCACCACAATCCAGATTCTTTTGGGGAGTTACCAGTACAGTAACCATACCAGGAAGTACTTAATTAATTAAGCTACTGCTTTTCTTAATCTCAGTGGAGACATTTACTGATAAACAGCTACCTACGCAGCATGTTCATGTCGTTCCTAAATGAGCTTTTATCTCTCTCCCCTCACCACAAATCAGATTCTTCTGAGGAGTTCCCAGTACATTATCCTTTCCCCTGTGTAATTACCTTAACAAGCTCCAGCTGTTTTTATTCTCAGAAGGTTTACTTCCTGATATACAGCTGCCTACCCCCTTCGTAAGTGCAGGTCCTAAATGAGCTATTTTCTCTGTTCCCTCACCACAATCCAGATTCTTTTGGGGGGTTTCCAGTACAGTATCCATATCAGGAAGTACATAATTTATTAAGCTACTGCTTTTCTTAATCTCAGTGGAGATATTTAGTGATAAACAGCTTCCTACGCAGCATGTTCACATCGTTCCTAAATGAGCTTTTATCTCTCTCCCCTCACCACAAATCAGATTCTTCTGAGGAGTTCCCAGTTTCATTATCCTTTCCCGTTTGTAATTACCTTAACAAGCTCCAGCTGTTTTTATTCTCAGAAGGTTTACTCCCTGATATACAGCTGCCTACCCCCTTCGTATGTGCAAGTCCTAAATGAGCTTTTTTCTCTGTTCCCTCACCACAATCCAGATTCTTTTGGGGAGTTTCCAGTAGAGTAACCATACCAGGAAGTACTTAGTTTATTAAGCTACTGCTTTTCTTAATCTCAGTGGAGATATTTACTGATAAACAGCTACCTACGCAGCATGTTCATGTCGTTCCTAAGTGAGATATTATCTCTCTCCCCTCACCACAAATCAGATTCTTCTGAGGAGTTCCCAGTACATTATCCTTTCCCCTGTGTAATTACCTTAACAAGCTCCAACTGTTTTTATTCTCAGAAGGTTTACTCCCTGATATACAGCTGCCTACCCCTTCGTAAGTGCAGTTCCTATATGAGCTTTTTTCTCTGTTCCCTCACCACAATCCAGATTCTTTTGGGGAGTTACCAGTACAGTAACCATACCAGGAAGTACTTAATTTATTAAGCTACTGCTTTTCTTAATCTCAGTGGAGATATTTACTGATAAACAGCTACCTCCGCAGCATGTTCATGTCGTTCCTAAATGAGCTTTTATCTCTCTCCCCTCACCACAAATCAGATTCATCTGAGGAGTTCCCAGTACATTATCCTTTCCCCTGTGTAATTACCTTAACAAGCTCCAGCTGTTTTTATTCTCAGAAGGTTTACTCCCTGATATACAGCTGCCTACCCCCTTCGTAAGTGCAGGTCCTAAATGAGCTTTTTTCTCTGTTCCCTCACCACAATCCAGATTCTTTTGGGGAGTTACCAGTACAGTAACCATACCAGGATGTACTAAATTTATTAAGCTACTGCTTTTTTTAATCTCAGTGGAGATATTTACTGATAAACAGCTACCAACGCAGCATGTTCATGTCGTTCCTAAATGAGCTTTTATCTCTCTCCCCTCACCACAAATCAGATTCTTCTGAGGAGTTCCCAGTACATTATCCTTTCCCCTGTTTAATTACCTTAACAAGCTCCAGGTGTTTTTATTCTCAGAAGGTTTACTCCCTGATATACAGCTGCCTACCCCCTTCGTAAGTGCAGGTCCTAAATGAGCTTTTTTCTCTGTTCCCTCAACACAATCCAGATTCTTTTGGGGAGTTACCAGTACAGTAATCATACCAGGAAGTACTTAATTTATTAAGCTACTGCTTTTCTTAATCTCAGTGGAGATATTTACTGATAAACAGCTACCTACGCAGCATGTTCATGTCGTTCATAAATGAGCTTTTATCTCTCTCCCCTCACCACAAATCAGATTCTTCTGAGGAGTAACCAGTACATTATCCTTTCCCCTGTGTAATTACCTTAACAAGCTCCAGCTGTTTTTATTCTCAGAAGCTTTACTCCCTGATATACAGCTGCCTACCCCCTTCATAAGTGCAGGTCCTAAATGAGCTTTTTTCTCTGTTCCCTCACCACAATCCAGATTCTTTTGGGGAGTTACCAGTACAGTAACCATACCAGGAAGTTACTTAATTTATTAAGCTACTGCTTTGCTTAATCTCAGTGGATATATTTACTGATAAACAGCTACCTATGCAGCATGTTCATGTCGTTCCTAAATAAGCTTTTATCTCTCTCCACTCACCACAAATCAGATTCTTCTGAGGAGTTCCCAGTACATTATCCTTTCCCCTGTGTAATTACCTTAACAAGCTCCAACTGTTTTTATTCTCAGAAGGTTTACTCCCTGATATACAGCTGCCTACCCCCTTCGTAAGTGCAGGTCCTAAATGACCTTTTTTCTCTGTTCCCTCACCACAATCCAGATTCTTTTGGGGAGTTACCAGTACAGTAACCATACCAGGTTGTACTTAATTTATTAAGCTACTGCTTTTTTAATCTCAGTGGAGATATTTACTGATAAACAGCTACCAACGCAGCATGTTCATGTCGTTCCTAAATGAGCTTTTCTCTCTCTCCCCTCACCACAAATCAGATTCTTCTGAGGAGTTCCCAGTACATTATCCTTTCCCCTGTGTAATTACCTTAACAAGCTCCAGCTGTTTTTATTCTCAGAAGGTTTACTCCCTGATATACAGCTGCCTACCCCCTTCGTAAGTGCAGGTCCTAAATGAGCTATTTTCTCTGTTCCCTCACCACAATCCAGATTCTTTTGGGGAGTTACCAGTACAGTCACCATACCAGAAAGGACATAATTTATTAAGCTACTGTTTTTCTTAATCTCAGTGGAGATATTTACTGATAAACATCTACCTACTCAGCATGTTCATGTCGTTCCAAAATGAGCTTTTATCTCTCTCCCCTCACCACAAATCAGATTCTTCTGAGGAGTTCCCAGTACATTATCCTTTCCCCTGTGTAATTACCTTAACAAGCTCCAGCTGTTTTTATTCTCAGAAGGTTTACTCCCTGATATAGAGCTGCCTACCCAGTTCGTATGTGCCAGTCCTAAATGAGCTTTTTTCTCTGTTCCCTCACCACATTCCAGATTCTTTTGGGGAGTTACCAGTAAAGTAACCATACCAGGAAGTACTTAATTTGTTAAGCTACTGCTTTTCTTAATCTCAGTGGAGATATTTACTGATAAACAGCTACCTACGCAGCATGTTGATGTCGTGCCTAAATGAGCTTTTATCTCTCTCCCCTCACCACAAATCAGATTCTTTTGAGGAGTTCCCAGTACATTATCCTTTCCCCTGTGTAATTACCTTAACAAGCTCCAGCTGTTTTTATTCTCAGAAGCTTTACTCCCTGATATACAGCTGCCTAGCCCCTTCGTAAGTGCAGGTCCTAAATGAGCTTTTTTCTCTGTTCCCTCACCACAATCCAGATTCTTTTGGGGAGTTACCAGTACAGTAACCATACCAGGAAGTACTTAATTTATTAAGCTACTGCTTTTCTTAATCTCTTTGGAGATATTTACTGATAAACAGCTACCTACGCAGCATGTTCATGTCGTTCATAAATGAGATTTTATCTCTCTCCCCTCACCACAAATCAGATTCTTCTGAGGAGTTCCCAGTACATTATCCTTTCCCCTGTGTAATTACCTTAACAAGCTCCAGCTGTTTTTATTCTCAGAAGGTTTACTCCCTGATATACAGCTGCCTACCCCCTTCGTAAGTGCAGGTCCTAAATGAGCTTTTTTCTCTGCTCCCTCACCACAATCCAGATTCTTTTGGGGAGTTACCAGTACAGTAACCATACCAGGAAGTACTTAGTTTATTAAGCTACTGCTTTTCTTCATCTCAGTGGAGATATTTACTGATAAACAGCTACCTACGCAGCATGTTCATGTCGTTCCTAAATGAGCTTTTATCTCTCTCCCCTCACCACAAATCAGATTCTTCTGAGGAGTTCCTAGTACATTATCCTTTCCCCTGTGTAATTACCTTAACAAGCTCCAGCTGTTTTTATTCTCAGAAGTTTTACTCCCTGATATACAGCTGCCTACCCCCTTCGTAAGTGCAGGTCCTAAATGAGCTTTTTTCTCTGTTCCCTCACCACAATCCAGATTCTTTGGGGAGTTACCAGGAAAGTAACCATACCAGGAAGTACTTAATTTGTTAAGCTACTGCTTTTCTTAATCTCACTGGAGATATTTACTGATAAACAGCTATCTACGCAGCATGTTGATGTCGTGCCTAAATGAGCTTTTATCTCTCTCCCCTCACCACAATCAGATTCTTCTGAGGAGTTCCCAGTACATTATTCTTTCCCCTGTGTAATTACCTTAACAAGCTCCAGCTGTTTTTATTCTCAGAATGTTTACTCCCTGATATACAGCTGCCTACACCCTTCCTAAGTGCAGGTCCTATATGAGCTTTTTTCTCTGTTCCCTCACGACAATCCAGATTTTTGGGGGAGTTACCAGTACAGTAACCATACCAGGAAGTACTTAATTTATTAAGCTACTGCTTTTCTTAATCTCAGTGGAGATATTTACTGATAAACAGCTACCTACGCAGCATGTTCATGTCGTTCCTAAATGAGCTTTTATCTCTCTCCCCTCACCACAAATCAGATTCTTCTGAGGAGTTCTCAGTACATTATCCTTTCCCCTGTGTAATTACCTTAACAAGCTCCAGCTGTTTTTATTCTCAGAAGGTTTACTCCCTGATATACAGCTGCCTACCCCCTTCGTAAGTGCAGGTCCTAAATGAGCTTTTTTCTCTGTTCCCTCACCACAATCCAGATTCTTTTGGGGAGTTACCAGTACAGTAACCATACCAGGAAGTACTTAATTTATTAAGCTACTGCTTTTCTTAATCTCAGTGGAGATATTTACTGATAAACAGCTACCTACGCAGCATGTTCATGTCGTTCCTAAATGAGCTTTTATCTCTCTCCCCTTACCACAAATCAGATTCTTCTGAGGAGTTCCCAGTACATTATCCTTTCCCCTGTTTAATTACCTTAACAAGCTCCAGCTGTTTTTATTCTCAGAAGGTTTACTCCCTGATATACAGCTGCCTACACCCTTCCTAAGTGCAGGTCCTATATGAGCTTTTTTCTCTGTTCCCTCACGACAATCCAGATTTTTGGAGGAGTTACCAGTAAAGTAACCATACCAGGAAGTACTTAATTTGTTAAGCTACTGCTTTTCTTAATCTCACTGGAGATATTTACTGATAAACAGCTACCTACGCAGCATGTTGATGTCGTGCCTAAATGAGCTTTTATCTCTCTCCCCTCACCACAAATCAGATTCTTCTGAGGAGTTCCCAGTACATTATCCTTTCCCCTGTGTAATTACCTTAACAAGCTCCAGCTGTTTTTATTCTCAGAAGGTTTACTCCCTGATATACAGCTGCCTACCCCCTTCGTAAGTGCAGGTCTTAAATGAGCTTTTTTCTCTGTTCCCTCACCACAATCCAGATTCTTTTTGGGAGTTACCAGTACAGTAACCATACCAGGAAGTACTTAATTTATTAAGCTACTGCTTTTCTTATTCTCAGTGGAGATATTTACTGATAAACAGCTACCTACGCATTATGTTCATGTCGTTCTTAAATGAGCTTTTATCTCTCTCCCCTCACCACAAATCAGATTCTTCTGAGGAGTTCACAGTACATTATCCTTTCCCCTGTGTAATTACCTTAACAAGCTCCAGCTGTTTTTATTCTCAGAAGGTTTACTCCCTGATATACAGCTGCCTACCCCCTGCGTAAGTGCAGGTCCTAAATGAGCTTTTTTCTCTGTTCCCTCACCACAATCCAGATTCTTTTGGGGAGTTACCAGTTCAGTAACCATACCAGGAAGTACTTAATTTATTAAGCTACTGCTTTTCTTAATCTCAGTGGAGATATTTACTGATAAACAGCTACCTACGCAGCATGTTCATGTCGTTCCTAAATGAGCTTTTTCTCTCTCCCCTCACCACAAATCAGATTCTTCGGAGGAGTTCCCAGTACATTATCCTTTCCCCTGTGTAATTACCTTAACAAGCTCCAGCTGTTTTTATTCTCAGAAGGTTTACTCCCTGATATACAGCTGCCTACCCCCTTCGTAAGTGCAGGTCCTAAATGAGCTTTTTTCTGTGTTCCCTCACCACAATCCAGATTCTTTTGGGGAGTTACCAGTACAGTAACCATACCAGGAAGTACTTAATTTATTAAGCTACTGCTTTCTTAATCTCAGTGGAGATATTTACTGATAAACAGCTACGTACGCAGTATGTTCATGTTGTTCCTAAATGAGCTTTTATCTCTCTCCCCTCACCACAAATCAGATTCTTCTGAGGAGTTCCCAGTACTTTATCCTTTCCCCTGTGTAATTACCTTAACAAGCTCCAGCTGTTTTTATTCTCAGAAGGTTTACTCCCTGATATACAGCTGCCTACCCCCTTCGTAAGTGCAGGTCCTAAATGAGCTTTTTTCTCTGTTCCCTCACAACAATCCAGATTCTTTTGGGGAGTTACCAGTACAGTATCCATACCAGGAAGTACTTAATTTATTAAGCTACTGCTTTTCTTAATCTCAGTGGAGATATTTACTGATAAACAGCTACCTACGCAGGATGTTCATGTCGTTCTTAATGAGCTTTTATCTCTCTCCCCTCACCACAAATCAGATTCTTCTGAGGAGTTCCCAGTACATTATCCTTTGCCCTGTGTAATTACCTTAACAAGCTCCAGGTGTTTTTATTCTCAGAAGGTTTAGTCCCTGATATACAGCTGCCTACCCCCTTCGAAAGTGCAGGTCCTAAATGAGCTTTTTTCTCTGTTCCCTCAGCACAATTCAGATTCTTTTGGGGAGTTACCAGTACAGTAACCATACCAGGAAGTACTTAATTTATTAAGCTACTGCTTTTCTTAATCTCAGTGGAGATATTTACTGATAAACAGCTACCTACGCAGCATGTTCATGTCGTTCCTAAATGAGCTTTTATCTCTCTCCCCTCACCACAAATCAGATTCTTCTGAGGAGTTCCCAGTACATTATCCTTTCCCCTGTGTAATTACCTTAACAAGCTCCAGCTGTTTTTATTCTCAGAAGGTTTACTCCCTGATATACAGCTGCCTACCCCCTTCGTAAGTGCAGGTCTTAAATGAGCTTTTTTCTCTGTTCCCTCACCACAATCCAGATTCTTTTGGGGAGTTACCAGTACAGTAACCATACCAGGAAGTACTTAATTTATTAAGCTACTGCTTTTCTTAATCTCAGTGGAGATATTTACTGATAAACAGCTACCTACGCAGCATGTTCATGTCGTTCCTAAATGAGCTTTTTTCTCTCTCCCCTCACCACAAATCAGATTCTTCTGAGGAGTTCCCAGTACATTATCCTTTCCCCTGTGTAATTACCTTAACAAATTCCAGCTGTTTTTATTCTCAGAAGGTTTACTCCCTGATATACAGCTGCCTACCCCCTTCGTAAGTGCAGGTCCTAAATGAGCTTTTTTCTCTGTTCCCTCACCACAATCCAGATTCTTTTGGGGAGTTACCAGTACAGTAACCATACCAGGAAGTACTTAATTTATTAAGCTACTGCTTTTCTTAATCTCAGTGGAGATATTTACTGATAAACAGCTACCTACGCAGCATGTTCATGTCGTTCCTAAATGAGCTTTTATCTCTCTCCCCTCACCACAAATCAGATTCTTCTGAGGAGTTCCCAGTACATTATCCTTTCCCCTGTGTAATTACCTTAACAAGTTCCAGCTGTTTTTATTCTCAGAAGGTTTACTCCCTGATATACAGCTGCCTACCCCCTTCGTAAGTGCAGGTCCTAAATGAGCTTTTTTCTCTGTTCCCTCACCACAATCCAGATTCTTTTGGGGAGTTACCAGTACAGTAACCATACCAGTAAGTACTTAATTTATTAAGCTACTGCTTTTCTTAATCTCAGGGGAGATATTTACTGATAAACAGCTACGTACCAGCATGTTCATGTCGTTCCTAAATGAGCTTTTATCTCTCTCCCCTCACCAAAAATCAGATTCTTCTGAGGAGTTCCCAGTACATTATCCTTTCCCCTGTGTAATTACCTTAACAAGCTCCAGCTGTTTTTATTTTCAGAAGGTTTACTCCCTGATATACAGCTGCCTACCCCCTTCGTAAGTGCAGGTCCTAAATGAGCTTTTTTCTCTGTTCCCTCACCACAATCCAGATTCTTTTGGGGAGTTACCAGTACAGTAACCATACCAGGAAGTACTTAATTTATTAAGCTACTGCTTTTCTTAATCTCAGTGTAGATATTTACTGATAAACAGCTACCTACGAAGCATGTTCATGTCGTTCCTAAATGAGCTTTTATCTCTCTCCCTTCACCACAAATCAGATTCTTCTGAGGAGTTCCCAGTACTTTATAGTTTCCCCTGTGTAATTACCTTAACAAGCTCCAGCTGTTTTTATTCTCAGAAGGTTTACTCCCTGATATACAGCTGCCTACCCCCTTCGTAAGTGCAGGTCCTAAATGAGCTTTTTTCTCTGTTCCCTCACGACAATCCAGATTCTTTTGGGGAGTTACCAGTACAGTAACCATACCAGGAAGTACTTAATTTATTAAGCCACTGCTTTTCTTAATCTCAGTGGAGATATTTACTGATAAACAGCTACGTACCAGCATGTTCATGTCGTTCCTAAATGATCTTTTATCTCTCTCCCCTCACCAAAAATCAGATTCTTCTGAGGAGTTCCCAGTACATTATCCTTTCCCCTGTGTAATTACCTTAACAAGGTCCCGCTGTTTTTATTCTCAGAAGGTATACTCCCTGATATACAGCTGCCTACCCCCTTCGTAAGTACAGGTCCTAAATGAGCTTTTTTCTCTTTTCCCTCACCACAATCCAGAATCTTTTGGGGAGTTACCAGTACAGTAACCATACCAGGAAGTACTTAATTTATTAAGCTACTGCTTTTCTTAATCTCAGTGGAGATATTTACTGATAAACAGCTACCTACGAAGCATGTTCATGTCGTTCCTAAATGAGCTTTTATCTCTCTCCCGTCACCACAAATCAGATTCTTCTGAGGAGTTCCCAGTACTTGATAATTTCCCCTGTGTAAATACCTTAACAAGCTCCAGCTGTTTTTATTCTCAGAAGGTTTACTCCCTGATATACAGCTGCCTACCCCCTTCGAAAGTGCAGGTCCTAAATGAGCTTTTTTCTCTGCTCCCTCACCACAATCCAGATTCTTTTGGGGAGTTACCAGTACAGTAACCATACCAGGAAGTACTTAATTTATTAAGCTACTTCTTTTCTTAATCTCAGTGGAGATATTTACTGATAAATAGCTACCTACGCAGCATGTTCATGTCGTTCCTAAATGAGCTGTTATCTCTCTCCCCTCACCACAAATCAGATTCTTCTGAGGAGTTCCCAGTACTTTATCCTTTCCCCTGTGTAATTACCTTAACAAGCTCCAGCTGTTTTTATTCTCAGAAGGATTACTCCCTGATATACAGCTGCCTACCCCCTTCGTAAGTGCAGGTCCTAAATGAGCTTTTTTCTCTGTTCCCTCACCACAATCCAGATTCTTTTGGGGAGTTACCAGTACAGTAACCATACCAGTAAGTACTTAATTTATTGAGCTACTGCTTTTCTTAATCTCAGTGGAGATATTTACTGATAAACAGCTACGTACCCAGCATGTTCATTTCGTTCCTAAATGAGCTTTTATCTCTCTCCCCTCACCACAAATCAGATTCTTCTGAGGAGTTCCCAGTACATTATCCTTTCCCCTGTGTAATTACCTTAACAAGCTCCAGCTGTTTTTATTCTCAGAAGGTTTACTCCCTGATATACAGCTGCCTACCCCCTTCGTAAGTGCAGGTCCTAAATGAGCTTTTTTCTCTGTTCCCTCACCACAATCCAGATTCTTTTGGGGAGTTACCAGTAGAGTAACCATACCAGGAAGTACTTAATTTATTAAGCTACTGCTTTTCTTAATCTCAGTGGAGATTTTTACTGATAAACAGCTACGTACGCAGCATGTTCATGTCGTTCCTAAATGAGCTTTTATCTCTCTCCACTCACCACAAATCAGATTCTTCTGAGGAGTTCCCAGTACATTATCCTTTCCCCTGTGTAATTACCTTAACAAGCTCCAGCTCTTTTTATTCTCCGAAGGTTTACTCCCTGATATACAGCTGCCTACCCCCTTCGTAAGTGCAGGTCCTAAATGAGCTTTTTTCTCTGTTCCCTCACCACAATCCAGATTCTTTTGGGGAGTTACCAGTACAGTAACCATACCAGGAAGTACTTAATTTATTAAGTTACTGCTTTTCTCAATCTCAGTGGAGATATTTACTGATAAACAGCTACCTACGCAGCATGTTCATGTCGTTCCTAAATGAGCTTTTATCTCTCTCCCCTCACCACAAATCAGATTCTTCTGAGGAGTTCCCAGTACATTTTCCTTTCCCCTGTGTAATTACCTTAACAAGCTCCAGGTGTTTTTATTCTCAGAAGGTTTACTCCCTGATATACAGCTGCCTACCCCCTTCGTAAGTGCAGGTCCTAAATGAGCTTTTTTCTCTGTTCCCTCACCACAATCCAGATTCTTTTGGGGAGTTACCAGTACAGTAACCATACCAGGAAGTACTTAATTTATTAAGTTACTGCTTTTCTTAATCTCAGTGGAGATATTTACTGATAAACAGCTACCTACGCAGCATGTTCATGTCGTTCCTAAATGAGCTTTTATCTCTCTCCCCTCACCACAAATCAGATTCTTCTGAGGAGTTCCCAGTACATTATCCTTTCCCCTGTGTAATTACCTTAACAAGCTCCAGGTGTTTTTATTCTCAGAAGGTTTACTCCCTGATATACAGCTGCCTACCCCCTTCGTAAGTGCAGGTCCTAAATGAGCTTTTTTCTCTGTTCCCTCACCACAATCCAGATTCTTTTGGGGAGTTACCAGTACAGTAACCATACCAGGAAGTACTTAATTTATTAAGTTACTGCTTTTCTTAATCTCAGTGGAGATATTTACTGATAAACAGCTACCTACGCAGCATGTTCATGTCGTTCCTAAATGAGCTTTTATCTCTCTCCCCTCACAACAAATCAGATTCTTCTGAGGAGTTCCCAGTACATTATCCTTTCCCCTGTGTAATTACCTTAACAAGCTCCAGCTGTTTTTATTCTCAGAAGGTTTACTCCCTGATATACAGCTGCCTACCCCCTTCGTAAGTGCAGGTCCTAAATGAGCTTTTTTCTCTGTTCCCTCACCACAATCCAGATTCTTTTGGGGAGTTACCAGTACAGTAACCATACCAGGAAGTACTTAATTTATTAAGCTACTGGTTTTCTTAATCTCAGTGGAGATATTTACTGATGAAGAGCTACCTACGCAGCATGTTCATGTCGTTCCTAAATGAGCTTTTATCTCTCTCCCCTCACCACGAATCAGATTCCTCTGAGGAGTTCCCAGTACATTATCCTTTCCCCTGTGTAATTACCTTAACAAGCTCCAGCTGTTTTTATTCTCAGAAGTTTTACTCCCTGATATACAGCTGCCTACCCCCTTCGTAAGTGCAGGTCCTAAATGAGCTTTTTTCTCTGTTGCCTCACCACAATCCAGATTCTTTTGGGGAGTTACCAGTACAGTAACCATACCAGGAAGTACTTAATTTATTAAGCTACTGCTTTTCTTAATCTCAGTGGAGATATTTACTGATAAACAGCTACGTACGCAGCATGTTCATGTCGTTCCTAAATGAGCTTTTATCTCTCTCCCCTCACCACAAATCAGATTCTTCTGAGGAGTTCCCAGTACATCGTCCTTTCCCCTGTGTAATTACCTTAACAAGCTCCAGCTGTTTTTATTCTCCGAAGGTTTACTCCCTGATATACAGCTGCCTATCCCCTTCGTAAGTGCAGGTCCTAAATGAGCTTTTTTCTCTGTTCCCTCACCACAATCCACATTCTTTTGGGGAGTTACCAGTACAGTAATCATACCAGGAAGTACTTAATTTATTAAGCTACTGCTTTTCTTAATCTCAGTGGAGATATTTACTGATAAACAGCTATCTAAGCAGCATGTTCATGTCGTTCCTAAATGAGCTTTTATCTCTCTCCCCTCACCACAAGTCAGATACTTCTGAGGAGTTCCCAGTACATTATCCTTTCCCCTGTGTAATTACCTTAACAAGCTCCAGCTGTTTTTATTCTCAGAAGGTTTACTCCATGATATAGAGCTGCCTACCCCCTTCGTAAGTGCAGGTCCTAAATGAGCTTTTTTCTCTGTTCCATCACCACAATCCCGATTCATTTGGGGTAGTTACCAATACAGTAACGATACCAGGAAGTACTTAATTTATTAAGCTACTGCTTTTCTTAATCTCAGTGGAGATATTTACTGATAAACAGCTACCTACGCAGCATGTTCATGTCGTTCCTAAATGAGCTTTTATCTCTCTCCCCTCACCACAAATCAGATTCTTCTGAGGAGTTCCCAGTACATTATCCTTTCCCCTGTGTAATTACCTTAACAAGCTCCAGCTGTTTTTATTCTCAGAAGGTTAACTCCCTGATATACTGCTGCCTACCCCCTTCGTAAGTGCAGGTCCTAAATGAGCTTTTTTCTCTGTTCCCTCACCAAAATCCAGATTCTTTTGGGGAGTTACCAGTACAGTAACCATACCAGGAAGTACTTAATTTATTAAGCTACTGCTTTTCTTAATCTCAGTGGAGATATTTACTGATAAACAGCTACGTACGCAGCATGTTCATGTCGTTCCTAAATGAGATTTTATCTCTCTCCCCTCACCACAAATCAGATTCTTCTGAGGAGTTCCCAGTACATTATCCTTTCCCCTGTGTAATTACCTTAACAAGCTCCAGCTGGTTTTATTCTCAGAAGGTTTACTCCCTGATATACAGCTGCCTAGCCCCTTCGTAAGTGCAGGTCCTAAATGAGCTATTTTCTCTGTTCCCTCACCACAATCCAGATTCTTTTGGGGAGTTACCAGTACAGTCACCATACCAGGAAGTACTTAATTTAATAAGCTACTGCTTTTCTTAATCTCAGTGGAGATATTTACTGATAAACAGCAACCTACGCAGCATGTTCATGTCGTTCCTAAATGAGCTTTTATCTCTCTTCCCTCACCACAAATCAGATTCTTCTGAGGAGTTCCCAGTACATTATCCTTTCCCCTGTGTAATTACCTTAACAAGCTCCAGCTGTTTTTATTCTCAGAAGATTTACTCCCTGATATACAGCTGCCTACCCCCTTCGTAAGTGCAGGACCTAAATGAGCTTTTTTATCTGTTCCCTCACCACAATCCAGATTCTTTTGGGGAGTTACCAGTACAGTAACCATACCAGGAAGTACTTAATTTATTAAGCTTCTGCTTTTCTTAATCTCAGTGGAGATATTTACTGATAAACAGCTACCTACGCAGCATGTTCATGTCGTTCCTAAATGAGCTTTTATCTCTCTCCCCTCACCACAAATCAGATTCTTCTGAGGAGTTCCCAGTACATTATCCTTTACCCTGTGTAATTACCTTAACAAGCTCCAGCTGTTTTTATTCTCAGAAGATTTACTCCCTGATATACAGCTGCCTACCCCCTTCGTAAGTGCAGGACCTAAATGAGCTTTTTTCTCTGTTCCCTCACCACAATCCAGATTCTTTTGGGGAGTTACCAGTACAGTAACCATACCAGGAAGGACTTAATTTATTAAGCTACTGCTTTTCTTAATCTCAGTGTAGATATTTACTGATAAACAGCTACCTACGCAGCATGTTCATGTCGTTCCTAAATGAGCTTTTATCTCTCTCCGGTCACCACAAATCAGATTCTTCTGAGGAGTTCCCAGTACTTTATAATTTCCCCTGTGTAATTACCTTAACAAGCTCCAGCTGTTTTTATTCTCAGAAGGTTTACTCCCTGATATACAGCTGCCTACCCCCTTCGTCTGTGCAGGTCCTAAATGAGCTTTTTTCTCTGTTCCCTCACCACAATCCAGATTCTTTTGGGGAGTTACCAGTACAGTAACCATACCAGGAAGTACTTAATTTATTAAGCTACTGCTTTTCTTAATCTCAGTGGAGATATTTACTGATAAACAGCTACCTACGCAGCATGTTCATGTCGTTCCTAAATGAGCTTTTTTCTCTCTCCCCTCACCACAAATCAGATTCTTCTGAGGAGTTCCCAGTACATTATCCTTTCCCCTGTGTAATTACCTTAACAAGCTCCAGCTGTTTTTATTCTCAGAAGGTTTACTCCCTGATATACAGCTGCCTACCCCCTTCGTAAGTGCAGGTCCTAAATGAGCTTTTTTCTCTGTTCCCTCACCACAATCCAGATTCTTTTGGGGAGTTACCAGTACAGTAACCATACCAGGAAGTACTTAATTTATTAAGCTACTGCTTTTCTTAATCTCAGTGGAGATATTTACTGATAAACAGCTACCTACGCAGCATGTTCATGTCGTTCCTAAATGAGCTTTTATCTCTCTCCCCTCACCACAAATCAGATTCTTCTGAGGAGTTCCCAGTACATTATCCTTTCCCCTGTGTAATTACCTTAACAAGTTCCAGCTGTTTTTATTCTCAGAAGGTTTACTCCCTGATATACAGCTGCCTACCCCCTTCGTAAGTGCAGGTCCTAAATGAGCTTTTTTCTCTGTTCCCTCACCACAATCCAGATTCTTTTGGGGAGTTACCAGTACAGTAACCATACCAGTAAGTACTTAATTTATTAAGCTACTGCTTTTCTTAATCTCAGGGGAGATATTTACTGATAAACAGCTACGTACCAGCATGTTCATGTCGTTCCTAAATGAGCTTTTATCTCTCTCCCCTCACCAAAAATCAGATTCTTCTGAGGAGTTCCCAGTACATTATCCTTTCCCCTGTGTAATTACCTTAACAAGCTCCAGCTGTTTTTATTCTCAGAAGGTTTACTCCCTGATATACAGCTGCCTACCCCCTTCGTAAGTGCAGGTCCTAAATGAGCTTTTTTCTCTGTTCCCTCACCACAATCCAGATTCTTTTGGGGAGTTACCAGTACAGTAACCATACCAGGAAGTACTTAATTTATTAAGCTACTGCTTTTCTTAATCTCAGTGTAGATATTTACTGATAAACAGCTACCTACGAAGCATGTTCATGTCGTTCCTAAATGAGCTTTTATCTCTCTCCCTTCACCACAAATCAGATTCTTCTGAGGAGTTCCCAGTACTTTATAGTTTCCCCTGTGTAATTACCTTAACAAGCTCCAGCTGTTTTTATTCTCAGAAGGTTTACTCCCTGATATACAGCTGCCTACCCCCTTCGTAAGTGCAGGTCCTAAATGAGCTTTTTTCTCTGTTCCCTCACGACAATCCAGATTCTTTTGGGGAGTTACCAGTACAGTAACCATACCAGGAAGTACTTAATTTATTAAGCCACTGCTTTTCTTAATCTCAGTGGAGATATTTACTGATAAACAGCTACGTACCAGCATGTTCATGTCGTTCCTAAATGATCTTTTATCTCTCTCCCCTCACCAAAAATCAGATTCTTCTGAGGAGTTCCCAGTACATTATCCTTTCCCCTGTGTAATTACCTTAACAAGGTCCCGCTGTTTTTATTCTCAGAAGGTTTACTCCCTGATATACAGCTGCCTACCCCCTTCGTAAGTACAGGTCCTAAATGAGCTTTTTTCTCTTTTCCCTCACCACAATCCAGATTCTTTTGGGGAGTTACCAGTACAGTAACCATACCAGGAAGTACTTAATTTATTAAGCTACTGCTTTTCTTAATCTCAGTGGAGATATTTACTGATAAACAGCTACCTACGAAGCATGTTCATGTCGTTCCTAAATGAGCTTTTATCTCTCTCCCGTCACCACAAATCAGATTCTTCTGAGGAGTTCCCAGTACTTGATAATTTCCCCTGTGTAAATACCTTAACAAGCTCCAGCTGTTTTTATTCTCAGAAGGTTTACTCCCTGATATACAGCTGCCTACCCCCTTCGAAAGTGCAGGTCCTAAATGAGCTTTTTTCTCTGCTCCCTCACCACAATCCAGATTCTTTTGGGGAGTTACCAGTACAGTAACCATACCAGGAAGTACTTAATTTATTAAGCTACTTCTTTTCTTAATCTCAGTGGAGATATTTACTGATAAATAGCTACCTACGCAGCATGTTCATGTCGTTCCTAAATGAGCTTTTATCTCTCTCCCCTCACCACAAATCAGATTCTTCTGAGGAGTTCCCAGTACTTTATCCTTTCCCCTGTGTAATTACCTTAACAAGCTCCAGCTGTTTTTATTCTCAGAAGGATTACTCCCTGATATACAGCTGCCTACCCCCTTCGTAAGTGCAGGTCCTAAATGAGCTTTTTTCTCTGTTCCCTCACCACAATCCAGATTCTTTTGGGGAGTTACCAGTACAGTAACCATACCAGTAAGTACTTAATTTATTGAGCTACTGCTTTCTTAATCTCAGTGGAGATATTTACTGATAAACAGCTACGTACCCAGCATGTTCATTTCGTTCCTAAATGAGCTTTTATCTCTCTCCCCTCACCACAAATCAGATTCTTCTGAGGAGTTCCCAGTACATTATCCTTTCCCCTGTGTAATTACCTTAACAAGCTCCAGCTGTTTTTATTCTCAGAAGGTTTACTCCCTGATATACAGCTGCCTACCCCCTTCGTAAGTGCAGGTCCTAAATGAGCTTTTTTCTCTGTTCCCTCACCACAATCCAGATTCTTTTGGGGAGTTACCAGTAGAGTAACCATACCAGGAAGTACTTAATTTATTAAGCTACTGCTTTTCTTAATCTCAGTGGAGATTTTTACTGATAAACAGCTACGTACGCAGCATGTTCATGTCGTTCCTAAATGAGCTTTTATCTCTCTCCACTCACCACAAATCAGATTCTTCTGAGGAGTTCCCAGTACATTATCCTTTCCCCTGTGTAATTACCTTAACAAGCTCCAGCTGTTTTTATTCTCAGAAGGTTTACTCCCTGATATACAGCTGCCTACCCCCTTCGTAAGTGCAGGTCCTAAATGAGCTTTTTTCTCTGTTCCCTCACCACAATCCAGATTCTTTTGGGGAGTTACCAGTACAGTAACCATACCAGGAAGTACTTAATTTATTAAGTTACTGCTTTTCTCAATCTCAGTGGAGATATTTACTGATAAACAGCTACCTACGCAGCATGTTCATGTCGTTCCTAAATGAGCTTTTATCTCTCTCCCCTCACCACAAATCAGATTCTTCTGAGGAGTTCCCAGTACATTTTCCTTTCCCCTGTGTAATTACCTTAACAAGCTCCAGGTGTTTTTATTCTCAGAAGGTTTACTCCCTGATATACAGCTGCCTACCCCCTTCGTAAGTGCAGGTCCTAAATGAGCTTTTTTCTCTGTTCCCTCACCACAATCCAGATTCTTTTGGGGAGTTACCAGTACAGTAACCATACCAGGAAGTACTTAATTTATTAAGTTACTGCTTTTCTTAATCTCAGTGGAGATATTTACTGCTAAACAGCTACCTACGCAGCATGTTCATGTCGTTCCTAAATGAGCTTTTATCTCTCTCCCATCACCACAAATCAGATTCTTCTGAGGAGTTCCCAGTACATTATCCTTTCCCCTGTGTAATTACCTTAACAAGCTCCAGGTGTTTTTATTCTCAGAAGGTTTACTCCCTGATATACAGCTGCCTACCCCCTTCGTAAGTGCAGGTCCTAAATGAGCTTTTTTCTCTGTTCCCTCACCACAATCCAGATTCTTTTGGGGAGTTACCAGTACAGTAACCATACCAGGAAGTACTTAATTTATTAAGTTACTGCTTTTCTTAATCTCAGTGGAGATATTTACTGATAAACAGCTACCTACGCAGCATGTTCATGTCGTTCCTAAATGAGCTTTTATCTCTCTCCCCTCACAACAAATCAGATTCTTCTGAGGAGTTCCCAGTACATTATCCTTTCCCCTGTGTAATTACCTTAACAAGCTCCAGCTGTTTTTATTCTCAGAAGGTTTACTCCCTGATATACAGCTGCCTACCCCCTTCGTAAGTGCAGGTCCTAAATGAGCTTTTTTCTCTGTTCCCTCACCACAATCCAGATTCTTTTGGGGAGTTACCAGTACAGTAACCATACCAGGAAGTACTTAATTTATTAAGCTACTGGTTTTCTTAATCTCAGTGGAGATATTTACTGATGAACAGCTACCTACGCAGCATGTTCATGTCGTTCCTAAATGAGCTTTTATCTCTCTCCCCTCACCACGAATCAGATTCCTCTGAGGAGTTCCCAGTACATTATCCTTTCCCCTGTGTAATTACCTTAACAAGCTCCAGCTGTTTTTATTCTCAGAAGTTTTACTCCCTGATATACAGCTGCCTACCCCCTTCGTAAGTGCAGGTCCTAAATGAGCTTTTTTCTCTGTTGCCTCACCACAATCCAGATTCTTTTGGGGAGTTACCAGTACAGTAACCATACCAGGAAGTACTTAATTTATTAAGCTACTGCTTTTCTTAATCTCAGTGGAGATATTTACTGATAAACAGCTACGTACGCAGCATGTTCATGTCGTTCCTAAATGAGCTTTTATCTCTCTCCCCTCACCACAAATCAGATTCTTCTGAGGAGTTCCCAGTACATCGTCCTTTCCCCTGTGTAATAACCTTAACAAGCTCCAGCTGTTTTTATTCTCCGAAGGTTTACTCCCTGATATACAGCTGCCTACCCCCTTCGTAAGTGCAGGTCCTAAATGAGCTTTTTTCTCTGTTCCCTCACCACAATCCACATTCTTTTGGGGAGTTACCAGTACAGTAATCATACCAGGAAGTACTTAATTTATTAAGCTACTGCTTTTCTTAATCTCAGTGGAGATATTTACTGATAAACAGCTATCTAAGCAGCATGTTCATGTCGTTCCTAAATGAGCTTTTATCTCTCTCCCCTCACCACAAGTCAGATACTTCTGAGGAGTTCCCAGTACATTATCCTTTCCCCTGTGTAATTACCTTAACAAGCTCCAGCTGTTTTTATTCTCAGAAGGTTTACTCCATGATATAGAGCTGCCTACCCCCTTCGTAAGTGCAGGTCCTAAATGAGCTTTTTTCTCTGTTCCATCACCACAATCCCGATTCATTTGGGGTAGTTACCAATACAGTAACGATACCAGGAAGTACTTAATTTATTAAGCTACTGCTTTTCTTAATCTCAGTGGAGATATTTACTGATAAACAGCTACCTACGCAGCATGTTCATGTCGTTCCTAAATGAGCTTTTATCTCTCTCCCCTCACCACAAATCAGATTCTTCTGAGGAGTTCCCAGTACATTATCCTTTCCCCTGTGTAATTACCTTAACAAGCTCCAGCTGTTTTTATTCTCAGAAGGTTAACTCCCTGATATACTGCTGCCTACCCCCTTCGTAAGTGCAGGTACTAAATGAGCTTTTTTCTCTGTTCCCTCACCAAAATCCAGATTCTTTTGGGGAGTTACCAGTACAGTAACCATACCAGGAAGTACTTAATTTATTAAGCTACTGCTTTTCTTAATCTCAGTGGAGATATTTACTGATAAACAGCTACGTACGCAGCATGTTCATGTCGTTCCTAAATGAGATTTTATCTCTCTCCCCTCACCACAAATCAGATTCTTCTGAGGAGTTCCCAGTACATTATCCTTTCCCCTGTGTAATTACCTTAACAAGCTCCAGCTGGTTTTATTCTCAGAAGGTTTACTCCCTGATATACAGCTGCCTAGCCCCTTCGTAAGTGCAGGTCCTAAATGAGCTATTTTCTCTGTTCCCTCACCACAATCCAGATTCTTTTGGGGAGTTACCAGTACAGTCACCATACCAGGAAGTACTTAATTTAATAAGCTACTGCTTTTCTTAATCTCAGTGGAGATATTTACTGATAAACAGCAACCTACGCAGCATGTTCATGTCGTTCCTAAATGAGCTTTTATCTCTCTTCCCTCACCACAAATCAGATTCTTCTGAGGAGTTCCCAGTTCATTATCCGTTCCCCTGTGTAATTACCTTAACAAGCTCCAGCTGTTTTTATTCTCAGAAGATTTACTCCCTGATATACAGCTGCCTACCCCCTTCGTAAGTGCAGGACCTAAATGAGCTTTTTTATCTGTTCCCTCACCACAATCCAGATTCTTTTGGGGAGTTACCAGTACAGTAACCATACCAGGAAGTACTTAATTTATTAAGCTTCTGCTTTTCTTAATCTCAGTGGAGATATTTACTGATAAACAGCTACCTACGCAGCATGTTCATGTCGTTCCTAAATGAGCTTTTATCTCTCTCCCCTCACCACAAATCAGATTCTTCTGAGGAGTTCCCAGTACATTATCCTTTACCCTGTGTAATTACCTTAACAAGCTCCAGCTGTTTTTATTCTCAGAAGATTTACTCCCTGATATACAGCTGCCTACCCCTTCGTAAGTGCAGGACCTAAATGAGCTTTTTTCTCTGTTCCCTCACCACAATCCAGATTCTTTTGGGGAGTTACCAGTACAGTAACCATACCAGGAAGGACTTAATTTATTAAGCTACTGCTTTTCTTAATCTCAGTGTAGATATTTACTGATAAACAGCTACCTACGCAGCATGTTCATGTCGTTCCTAAATGAGCTTTTATCTCTCTCCGGTCACCACAAATCAGATTCTTCTGAGGAGTTCCCAGTACTTTATAATTTCCCCTGTGTAATTACCTTAACAAGCTCCAGCTGTTTTTATTCTCAGAAGGTTTACTCCCTGATATACAGCTGCCTACCCCCTTCGTCTGTGCAGGTCCTAAATGAGCTTTTTTCTCTGTTCCCTCACCACAATCCAGATTCTTTTGGGGAGTTACCAGTACAGTAACCATACCAGTAAGTACTTAATTTATTAAGCTACTGCTTTTCTTAATCTCAGGGGAGATATTTACTGATAAACAGCTACGTACCAGCATGTTCATGTCGTTCCTAAATGAGCTTTTATCTCTCTCCCCTCACCAAAAATCAGATTCTTCTGAGGAGTTCCCAGTACATTATCCTTTCCCCTGTGTAATTACCTTAACAAGCTCCAGCTGTTTTTATTCTCAGAAGGTTTACTCCCTGATATACAGCTGCCTACCCCCTTCGTAAGTACAGGTCCTAAATGAGCTTTTTTCTCTGTTCCCTCACCACAATCCAGATTTTTTTGGGGAGTTACCAGTACAGTAACCATACCAGGAAGTACTTAATTTATTAAGCTACTGCTTTCTTAATCTCAGTGGAGATATTTACTGATAAACAGCTACCTACGAAGCATGTTCATGTCGTTCCTAAATGAGCTTTTATCTCTCTCCCGTCACCACAAATCAGATTCTTCTGAGGAGTTCCCAGTACTTTATAATTTCCCCTGTGTAATTACCTTAACAAGCTCCAGCTGTTTTTATTCTCAGAAGGTTTACTCCCTGATATACAGCTGCCTACCCCCTTCGAAAGTGCAGGTCCTAAATGAGCTTTTTTCTCTGCTCCCTCACCACAATCCAGATTCTTTTGGGGAGTTACCAGTACAGTATCCATACCAGGAAGTACTTAATTTATTAAGCTACTTCTTTTCTTAATCTCAGTGGAGATATTTACTGATAAATAGCTACCTACGCAGCATGTTCATGTCGTTCCTAAATGAGCTTTTATCTCTCTCCCCTCACCACAAATCAGATTCTTCTGAGGAGTTTCAGTACTTTATCCTTTCCCCTGTGTAATTACCTTAACAAGCTCCAGCTGTTTTTATTCTCAGAAGGATTACTCCCTGATATACAGCTGCCTACCCCCTTCGTAAGTGCAGGTCCTAAATGAGCTTTTTTCTCTGTTCCCTCACCACAATCCAGATTCTTTTGGGGAGTTACCAGTACAGTAACCATACCAGTAAGTACTTAATTTATTGAGCTACTGCTTTTCTTAATCTCAGTGGAGATATTACTGATAAACAGCTACGTACCCAGCATGTTCATGTCGTTCCTAAATGAGCTTTTATCTCTCTCCCCTCACCACAAATCAGATTCTTCTGAGGAGTTCCCAGTACATTATCCTTTCCCCTGTGTAATTACCTTAACAAGCTCCAGCTGTTTTTATTCTCAGAAGGTTTACTCCCTGATATACAGCTGCCTACCCCCTTCGTAAGTGCAGGTCCTAAATGAGCTTTTTTCTCTGTTCCCTCACCACAATCCAGATTCTTTTGGGGAGTTACCAGTAGAGTAACCATACCAGGAAGTACTTAATTTATTAAGCTACTGCTTTTCTTAATCTCAGTGGAGATTTTTACTGATAAACAGCTACGTACGCAGCATGTTCATGTCGTTACTAAATGAGCTTTTATCTCTCTCCACTCACCACAAATCAGATTCTTCTGAGGAGTTCCCAGTACATTATCCTTTCCCCTGTGTAATTACCTTAACAAGCTCCAGCTGTTTTTATTCTCAGAAGGTTTACTCCCTGATATACAGCTGCCTACCCCCTTCGTAAGTGCAGGTCCTAAATGAGCTTTTTTCTCTGTTCCCTCACCACAATCCAGATTCTTTTGGGGAGTTACCAGTACAGTCACCATACCAGGAAGTACTTAATTTATTAAGCTACTGCTTTTCTTAATCTCAGTGGAGATATTTAGTGATAAACAGCAACCTACGCAGCATGTTCATGTCGTTCCTAAATGAGCTTTTATCTCTCTCCCCTCACCACAAATCAGATTCTTCTGAGGAGTTCCCAGTACATTATCCTTTCCCCTGTGTAATTACCTTAACAAGCTCCAGCTGTTTTTATTCTCAGAAGATTTACTCCCTGATATACAGCTGCCTACCCCCTTCGTAAGTGCAGGACCTAAATGAGCTTTTTTATCTGTTCCCTCACCACAATCCAGATTCTTTTGGGGAGTTACCAGTACAGTAACCATACCAGGAAGTACTTAATTTATTAAGCTTCTGCTTTTCTTAATCTCAGTGGAGATATTTACTGATAAACAGCTACCTACGCAGCATGTTCATGTCGTTCCTAAATGAGCTTTTATCTCTCTCCCCTCACCACAAATCAGATTCTTCTGAGGAGTTCCCAGTACATTATCCTTTACCCTGTGTAATTACCTTAACAAGCTCCAGCTGTTTTTATTCTCAGAAGATTTACTCCCTGATATACAGCTGCCTACCCCCTTCGGAAGTGCAGGACCTAAATGAGCTTTTTTCTCTGTTCCCTCACCACAATCCAGATTCTTTTGGGGAGTTACCAGTACAGTAACCATACCAGGAAGGACTTAATTTATTAAGCTACTGCTTTTCTTAATCTCAGTGGAGATATTTACTGATAAACAGCTACCTACGCAGCATGTTCATGTCGTTCCTAAATGAGCTTTTATCTCTCTCCGGTCACCACAAATCAGATTCTTCTGAGGAGTTCCCAGTACTTTATAATTTCCCCTGTGTAATTACCTTAACAAGCTCCAGCTGTTTTTATTCTCAGAAGGTTTACTACCTGATATACTGCTGCCTACCCCCTTCGTCTGTGCAGGTCCTAAATGAGCTTTTTTCTCTGTTCCCTCACCACAATCCAGATTCTTTTGGGGAGTTACCAGTACAGTAACCATACCAGGAAGTACTTAATTTATTAAGCTACTGCTTTTCTTAATCTCAGTGGAGATATTTACTGATAAACAGCTACCTACGCAGCATGTTCATGTCGTTCCTAAATGAGCTTTTATCTCTCTCCCCTCACCACAAATCAGATTCTTCTGAGGAGTTCCCAGTACATTATCCTTTCCCCTGTGTAATTACCTCAACAAGCTCCAGCTGTTTTTATTCTCAGAAGGTTTACTCCCTGATATACAACTGCCTACCCCCTTCGTAAGTGCAGGTCCTAAATGAGCTTTTTTCTCTGTTCCCTCACCACAATCCACATTCTTTTGGGGAGTTACCAGTACAGTAACCATACCAGGAAGTACTTAATTTATTAAGCTACTGCTTTTCTTAATCTCAGTGGAGATATTTACTGATAAACAGCTACCTACGCAGCATGTTCATGTCGTTCCTAAATGAGCTTTTATCTCTCTCCCCTCACCACAGATCAGATTCTTCTGAGGAGTTCCCAGTACATTATCCTTTCCCATGTGTAATTACCTTAACAAGCTCCAGCTGGTTTTATTCTCAGAAGGTTTACTCCCTGATATACAGCTGCCTAGCCCCTTCGTAAGTGCAGGTCCTAAATGAGCTATTTTCTCTGTTCCCTCACCACAATCCAGATTCTTTTGGGGAGTTACCAGTACAGTCACCATACCAGAAGTACTTAATTTATTAAGCTACTGCTTTTCTTAATCTCAGTGGAGATATTTACTGATAAACAGCTACCTACGCAGCATGTTCATGTCGTTCCTAAATGAGCTTTTATCTCTCTCCCCTCACCACAAATCAGATTCTTCTGAGGAGTTCCCAGTACATTATCCTTTCCCCTGTGTAATTACCTTAACAAGCTCCAGCTGTTTTTTATTCTCAGAAGATTTACTCCCCTGATATACAGCTGCCTACCCCCCTTCGTAAGTGCAGGACCTAAATGAGCTTTTTTCTCTGTTCCCTCACCACAATCCAGATTCTTTTGGGAGTTACCATTACATTAACCATACCAGGAAGTACTTAGTTTATTAAGCTTCTGCTTTTCTTAATCTCAGTGGAGATATTTACTGATAAACAGCTACCTACGCAGCATGTTCATGTCGTTCCTAAATGAGCTTTTATCTCTCTCCCCTCACCACAAATCAGATTCTTCTGAGGAGTTCCCAGTACATTATCCTTTACCCTGTGTAATTACCTTAACAAGCTCCAGCTTTTTTATTCTCAGAAGATTTCCTCCCTGATATACAGCTGCCTACCCCCTTCGTAAGTGCAGGACCTAAATGAGCTTTTTTCTCTGTTCCCTCACCACAATCCAGATTCTTTTGGGGAGTTACCAGTACAGTAACCATACCAGGAAGTACTTAATTATTAAGCAACTGCTTTTCTTAATCTCAGTGGAGATATTTACTGATAAACAGCTACCTACGCAGCATGTTCATGTCGTTCCTAAATGAGCTTTTATCTCTCTCCCGTCACCACAAATCAGATTCTTCTGAGGAGTTCCAGTACTTTATAATTTCCCCTGTGTAATTACCTTAACAAGCTCCATCTGTTTTTATTCTCAGAAGGTTTACTCCCTGATATACAGCTGCCTACCCCCTTCGAAAGTGCAGGTCCTAAATGAGCTTTTTTCTCTGTTCCCTCACCACAATCCAGATTCTTTTGGGGAGTTACAGTACAGTAACCATACCAGGAAGTACTTAATTTATTAAGCTACTGCTTTTCTTAATCTCAGTGGAGATATTTACTGATAAACAGCTACCTACGCAGCATGTTCATGTGGTTCCTAAATGAGCTTTTATCTCTCTCCCCCTCACCACAAATCAGATTCTTCTGAATCGTTCCCAGTACTTTATAATTTCCCCTGTGGAATTACCTTAACAAGCTCCAGCTGTTTTTATTCTCAGAAGGTTTACTCCCTGATATAGAGCTGCCTACCCCCTTCGTCAGGGCAGGTCCTAAATGAGCTTTTTTCTCTGTAGCCTCACCACAATCCAGATTCTTTTGGGGAGTTACCAGTACAGTAACCATACCTGGAAGTACTTAATTTATTAAGCTACTGCTTTTCTTAATCTCAGTGGAGATATTTACTGATAAACAGCTACCTACGCAGCATGTTCATGTCGTTCCAAAATGAGCTTTTATCTCTCTCCCCTCACCACAAATCAGATTCTTCTGAGGAGTTCCCCGTACATTATCCTTTCCCCTGTGTAATTACCTTAACAAGCTAGAGCTGTTTTTATTCTCAGAAGGTTTACTCCCTGATATACAGCTGCCTACCCCCTTCGTCAGTGCAGGTCCTAAATGAGCTTTTTTCTCTGTTCCCTCACCACAATCCAGATTCTTTGGGGAGTTACCAGTACAGTAACCATACCAGGAAGTACTTAATTTATTAAGCTACTGCTTTTCTTAATCTCAGTGGAGATATTTACCGATAAACAGCTCCCTACGCAGCATGTTCCTGTCGTTTCTAAATGAGCTTTTATCTCTCTCCCCTCAGCACAAATCAGATTCATCTGAGGAGTTCCCAGTACATTATCCTTTCCCCTGTGTAATTACCTTAACAAGCTCCAGCTGTTTTTATTCTCAGAAGGTTTACTCCCTGATATACTGCTGCCTAACCCCTTCATAAGTGCAGGTCCTAAATGAGCTTTTATCTCTGTTCCCTCACCACAATCCAGATTCTTTTTGGGGAGTTAGCAGTACAGTAACCATACAGGAAGTACTTAATTTATTAAGCTACTGCTTTTCTTAATCTCAGTGGAGATATTTACTGATAAACAGCTACCTAC
>NW_025961484.1:0-63615 GCF_023159225.1 Perognathus longimembris pacificus
ATCAGTAAATATCTCCACTGAGATTAAGAAAAGCAGTAGCTTAATAAATTAAGTACTTACTGGTATGGTTACTGTTCTGGTAACTCCCCAAAAGAATCTGGATTGTCGTGAGGGAACAGAGAAAAAAGCTCATTTAGGACCTGCACTTACGAAGAGGTTAGGCAGCTGTATATCAGGGAGTAAACCTTCTGAGAATAAAAACAGCTGGAGCTTGTTAAGGTAATTACACAGGAGAACGGATAATGTACTGGGAACTCCTCAGAAGAATCTGATTTGTGGTGAGGGGAGAGCGATAAAAGCTCATTTAGGAACGACATGAACATGCTGCGTAGGTAGCTGTTTATCAGTAAATATCTCCACTGAGATTAAGAAAAGCAGTAGCTTAATAAATTAAGTACTTCCTGGTATGGTTACTGTACTGGAAACTCCCCAAAAGAATCTGTATTGTGGTGAGGGAACAGAGAAAAAAGCTCATTTGGACCTGCACTTTCGAAGGGGGTAGGCAGCTGTATATCAGGGAGTAAACCTTCTGAGAATAAAAACAGCTGGAGCTTGTTAAGGTAATTACACAGGGGAAATTATAAAGTACTGGGAACTCCTCAGAAGAATCTGATTTGTGGTGACGGGAGAGAGATAAAAGCTCATTTAGAAACGACATGAACATGCTGCGTAGGTAGCTGTTTATCAGTAAATATCTCCACTGAGATTAAGAAAAGCAGTAGCTTAATAAATTAAGTACTTCCTGGTATGGTTACTGTACTGGTAAGTCCCCAAAGAATCTGGATTGTGGTGAGGGAACAGAGAAAAAAGCTCATTTAGGACCTGCACATACGAAGGGGGTAGGCAGCTGTATATCAGGGAGTAAACCTTCTGAGAATAAAAACAGCTGGAGTTTGTTAAGGTAATTACACAGGGGAAAGGATAATATACTGGGAACTCCTCAGAAGAATCTGATTTGTGGTGAGGGGAGAGCGATAAAAGCTCATTTAGGAACGACATGAACATGCTGCGTACGTAGCTGTTTATCAGTAAATATCTCCACTGAGATTAAGAAAAGCAGTAGCTTAATAAATTAAGTACTTACTGGTATGGTTACTGTTCTGGTAACTCCCCAAAAGAATCTGGATTGTCGTGAGGGAACAGAGAAAAAAGCTCATTTAGGACCTGCACTTACGAAGAGGTTAGGCAGCTGTATATCAGGGAGTAAACCTTCTGAGAATAAAAACAGCTGGAGCTTGTTAAGGTAATTACACAGGAGAACGGATAATGTACTGGGAACTCCTCAGAAGAATCTGATTTGTGGTGAGGGGGAGAGCGATAAAAGCTCATTTAGGAACGACATGAACATGCTGCGTACGTAGCTGTTTATCAGTAAATATCTCCACTGAGATTAAGAAAAGCAGTAGCTTAATAAATTAAGTACTTCCTGGTATGGTTACTGTACTGGTAACTCCCCAAAAGAATCTGGATTGTGGTGAGGGAACAGAGAAAAAAGCTCATTTAGGACCTGCACTTACGAAGGGGGTAGGCAGCTGTATATCAGGGAGTAAACCTTCTGAGAATAAAAACAGCTGGAGCTTGTTAAGGTAATTACACAGGGGAAAGGATAATGTACTGGGAACTCCTCAGAAGAATCTGATTTGTGGTGAGGGGAGAGAGATAAAAGCTCATTTAGGAACGACATGAACATGCTGCGTACGTAGCTGTTTATCACGAAATATCTCCACTGAGATTAAGAAAAGCAGTAGCTTAATAAATTAAGTACTTCTTGGTATGGGTACTGTACTGGTAACTCCCCAAAAGAATCTGGATTGTGGTGAGGGAACAGAGAAAAAAGCTCATTTAGGACCTGCACTTACGAAGGGGGTAGGCAGCTGTATATCAGCGAGTAAACCTTCTGAGAATAAAAACAGCTGGAGCTTGTTAAGGTAATTACACAGGGGAAAGGATAATGTACTGGGAACACCTCAGAAGAATCTGATTTGTGGTGAGGGGAGAGAGATAAAAGCTCATTTAGGAACGACATGAACATGCTGCGTACGTAGCTGTTTATCAGGAAATATCTCCACTGAGATTAAGAAAAGCAGTAGCATAATAAATTAAGTACTTCCTGTTATGGTTACTGTACTCGTAACTCCCCAAAACAATCTGGATTGTGGTGAGGGAACAGAGAAAAAAGCTCATTTAGGACCTGCACTTACGAAGGGGGTAGGCAGCTGTATATCAGGGAGTAAACCTTCTGAGAATAAAAACAGCTGGAGCTTGTTAAGGTAATTACACAGGGGAAAGGATAATGTACTGGGAACTCCTCAGAAGAATCTGATTTGTGGTGAGGGGAGAGAGATAAAAGCTCATTTAGGAACGACATGAACATGTTGCGTAGGTAGCTGTTTATCAGTAAATATCTCCACTGAGATTAAGAAAAGCAGTAGCTTAATAAATTAAGTACTTCCTGGTATGGTTACTGTACTGGTAACTCCCAAAAAGAATCTGGATTGTGGTGAGGGAACAGAGAAAAAAGCTCATTTAGGACCTGCACTTACGAAGGGGGTAGGCAGCTGTATATCAGGGAGTAAACCTTCGGAGAATAAAAACAGCTGGAGCTTGTTAAGGTAATTACACAGGGGAAAGGACGATGTACTGGGAATTCCTCAGAAGAATCTTATTTGTGGTGAGTGGAGACAGATTAAAGCTCATTTAGGAACGAAAAGAACATGCTGCTTACGTAGCTGTTTATCAGTAAATATCTCCACTGAGTTTAAGAAAAGCAGTAGCTTAATAAATTAAGTACTTCCTGGTATGGTTACTGTACTGGTAACTCCCCAAAAGAATCTGGATTGTGGTGAGGGAACAGAGAAAAAAGCTCATTTAGGACCTGCACTTACGAAGGGGGTAGGCAGCTGTATATCAGGGAGTAAACCTTCTGAGAATAAAAACAGCTGTAGCTTGTTAAGGTAATTACACAGGGGAAAGGATAATGTACTGGGAACTCCTCAGAAGAATCTGATTTGTGGTGAGGGGAGAGAGATAAAAGCTCATTTAGGAACGACATGAACATGCTGCATAGGTAGCTGTTTATCAGTAAAAATCTCCACTGAGATTAAGAAAAGCAGTAGCTTAATAAATTAAGTACTTCCTGGTATGGTTACTCTCCTGGTAACTCCCCAAAAGAATCTGGATTGTGGTGAGGGAACAGAGAAAAAAGCTCATTTAGGACCAGCACTTACGAAAGGGGTAGGCAGCTGTATATCAGGGAGTAAACCTTCTGAGAATAAAAACAGCTGTAGCTTGTTAAGGTAATTACACAGGGGAAAGGATAATGTACTGGGAACTCCTCAGAAGAATCTGATTTGTGGTGAGGGGAGAGAGATAAAAGCTCATTTAGGAACGACATGAACATGCTGCGTAGGTAGCTGTTTATCAGTAAATATCTCCACTGAGATTAAGAAAAGAAGTAGCTTAATAAATTAAGTACTTCCTGGTATGGTTACTGTACTGGTAACTCCCCAAAAGAATCTGGATTGTGGTGAGGGAACAGAGAAAAAAACTCATTTTGGACCTGCACTTACGCAGGGGTTAGGCACCTGTATATCAGGGAGTAAACCTTCTGAGAATAAAAACAGCTGGAGCTTGTTAAGGTAATTACACAGGGGAAAGGATAATGTACTGGGAACTCCTCAGAAGAATCTGATTTGTGGTGAGGGGAGAGAGATAAAAGCTCATTTAGGAACGACATGAACATGCTGCATAGGTAGCTGTTTATCAATAAAAATCTCCACTGAGATTAAGAAAAGCAGTAGCTTAATAAATTAAGTACTTCCTGGTATGGTTACTCTCCTGGTAACTACCCAAAAGAATCTGGATTGTGGTGAGGGAACAGAGAAAAAAGCTCATTTAGGACCTGCACTTACGAAAGGGGTAGGCAGCTGTATATCAGGGAGTAAACCTTCTGAGAATAAAAACAGCTGGAGCTTGTTAAGGTAATTACACAGGGGAAAGGATAATGTACTGGGAACTCCTCAGAAGAATCTGATTTGTGTTGAGGGGAGAGAGATGAAAGCTCATTTAGGAACGACATGAACTTCTGGGTACATAGCTGTTTATCAGTAAATATCTCCACTGAGATGAAGAAAAGCAGTAGCTTAATAAATTAAGTACTTCCTGGTATGGTAACTGTACTGGTAACTCCCCAAAAGAATCTGGATTGTGGTGAGGGAACAGAGAAAAACGCTCATTTAGGACCTGCACTTATGCAGGGGGTAGGCAGCTGTATATCAGGGAGTAAACCTTCTGAGAATAAAAACAGCTAGAGCTTGTTAAGGTAATTACACAGGGGAAATTATAAAGTACTGGGAATTCCTCAGAAGAATCTGATTTGTGGTGAGGGGATAGAGATAAAACTCATTTAGGAACGACATGAACATTCTGCGTAGGTAGCTGTTTATCAGTAAATAACTCCACTGAGATTAAGAAAAGCAGTAGCTTAATAAATTAAGTACTTCCTGGTATGGTTACTGTACTGGTAACTCCCCAAAAGAATCTGGATTGTGGTGAGGGAACAGAGAAAAAAGCTCATTTAGGACCTGCACTGACGAAGGGGTTAGGCAGCTGTATATCAGGGAGTAAACCTTCTGAGAATAAAAACAGCTGGAGCTTGTTAAGGTAATTACACAGGGGAAAGGATAATGTACGGGGAACTCCTCAGAAGAATCTGATTGGTGGTGAGGGGAGAGAGATAAAAGCTCATTTTGGAACGACATGAACATGCTGCGTAGGTAGCTGTTTATCAGTAAATATATCCACTGAGATTAAGAAAAGCAGTAGCTTAATAAATTAAGTACTTCCTGGTATGGTTACTGTACTGGTAACTCCCCAAAAGAATCTGGATTGTGGTGAGGGAACAGAGAAAAAAGCTCATTTAAGACCTGCACTGACGAAGGGGGTAGGCATCTGTATATCAGGGAGTAAACCTTCTGAGAATAAAAACAGCTGGAGCTGGTTAAGGTAATTCCACAGGGTTAATTATAAAGTACTGGGAACGATTCAGAAGAATCTGATTTGTGGTGAGGGGAGAGAGATAAAAGCTCATTTAGGACCTGCACTTACGAAGGGGGTAGGCAGCTGTATATCAGGGAGTAAACATTCTGAGAATAAAAACAGCTGGAGCTTGTTAAGGTAATTACACAGGGGAAAGGATAATGCACTGGGAACTCCTCAGAAGAATCTGATTTGTGGTGAGGGGAGAGAGATAAAAGCTCATTTAGGAACGACATGAACATGCTGCGTAGGTAGCTCTTTATCAGGAAATATCTCCACTGAGATTAAGAAAAGCAGTAGCTTAATAAATTAAGGACTTCTTGGTATGGGTACTGTACTGGTAACTCCCCAAAAGAATCTGGATTGTGGTGAGGGAACAGAGAAAAAAGCTCATTTAGGACCAGCACTTACGAAGGGGGTAGGCAGCTGTATATCAGGGAGTAAACCTTCTGGGAATAAAAACAGCTGGAGCTTGTTAAGGTAATTCCACAGGGGAAAGGATAATGTACTGGGAACTCCTCAGAAGAATCTGATTTGTGGTGAGGGGAGAGAGATAAAAGCTCATTTAGGAACGACATGAACATGCTGCGTAGGTAGCTGTTTATCAGTAAATATCTCCACTGAGATTAAGAAAAGAAGTAGCTTAATAAATTAAGTACTTCCTGGTATGGTTACTGTACTGGTAACTCCCCAAAAGAATCTGGATTGTGGTGAGGGAACAGAGAAAAAAGCTCATTTAGGACCTGCACTTACGCAGGGGGTAGGCACCTGTATATCAGGGAGTAAACCTTCTGAGAATAAAAACAGCTGGAGCTTGTTAAGGTAATTACACAGGGGAAAGGATAATGTACTGGGAACTCCTCAGAAGAATCTGATTTGTGGTGAGGGGAGAGAGATAAAAGCTCATTTAGGAACGACATGAACATGCTGCGTAGGCAGCTGTTTATCAGGAAATATCTCCACTGAGATTAAGAAAAACAGTAGCTTAATAAATTAAGTACTTCTTGGTATGGTACTGTTTTGGTAACTCCCATAAAGAATCTGGATTGTGGTGAGGGAACAGAGAAAAAAGCTCATTTAGGACCAGCACTTACGAAGGGGGTAGGCAGCTGTATATCAGGGAGTAAACCTTCTGCGAATAAAAACAGCTGGAGCTTGTTAAGGTAATTACACAGTGGAAAGGATAATGTACTGGGAACTCCTCAGAAGAATCTGATTTGTGGTGAGGGGAGAGAGATAAAAGCTCATTTAGGAACGACATGAACATGCTGCGTAGGTAGCTGTTTATCATTAAATATCTCCACTGAGATCAAGAAAAGCAGTAGCTTAATAAATTACGTACTTCCTGGTATGGTTACTGTACTGGTAACTCCCCAAAAGAATCTGGATTGTGGTGAGGGAACAGAGAAAAAAGCTCATTTAGGACCTGCACTTACGAAGGGGGTAGGCAGCTGTATATCAGGGAGTAAACCTTCTGAGAATAAAAACAGCTGTAGCTTGTTAAGGTAATTACACAGGGGAAAGGATAATGTACTGGGAACTCCTCAGAAGAATCTGATTTGTGGTGAGGGGAGAGAGATAATAGCTCATTTAGGAACGACATGAACATGCTGCGTAGGTAGCTGTTTATCAGTAAATATCTCCACTGAGATTAAGAAAAGAAGTAGCTTAATAAATTAAGTACTTCCTGGTATGGTTACTGTACTGGTAACTCCCCAAAAGAATCTGGATTGTGGTGAGGGAACAGAGAAAAAAACTCATTTTGGACCTGCACTTACGCAGGGGTTAGGCACCTGTATATCAGGGAGTAAACCTTCTGAGAATAAAAACAGCTGGAGCTTGTTAAGGTAATTACACAGGGGAAAGGATAATGTACTGGGAACTCCTCAGAAGAATCTGATTTGTGGTGAGGGGAGAGAGATAAAAGCTCATTTAGGAACGACATGAACATGCTGCATAGGTAGCTGTTTATCAGTAAAAATCTCCACTGAGATTAAGAAAAAGCAGTAGCTTAATAATTAAGTACTTCCTGGTATGGTTACTCTCCTGGTAACTACCCAAAAGAATCTGGATTGTGGTGAGGGAACAGAGAAAAAAGCTCATTTAGGACCTGCACTTACGAAAGGGGTAGGCAGCTGTATATCAGGGAGTAAACCTTCTGAGAATAAAAACAGCTGGAGCTTGTTAAGGTAATTACACAGGGGAAAGGATAATGTACTGGGAACTCCTCAGAAGAATCTGATTTGTGTTGAGGGGAGAGAGATGAAAGCTCATTTAGGAACGACATGAACTTCCTGGGTACATAGCTGTTTATCAGTAAATATCTCCACTGAGATGAAGAAAAGCAGTAGCTTAATAAATTAAGTACTTCCTGGTATGGTAACTGTACTGGTAACTCCCCCAAAGAATCTGGATTGTGGTGAGGGAACAGAGAAAAACGCTCATTTAGGACCTGCACTTATGCAGGGGTTAGGCAGCTGTATATCAGGGAGTAAACCTTCTGAGAATAAAAACAGCTAGAGCTTGTTAAGGTAATTACACAGGGGAAATTATAAAGTACTGGGAATTCCTCAGAAGAATCTGATTTGTGGTGAGGGGATAGAGATAAAACTCATTTAGGAACGACATGAACATTCTGCTTAGGTAGCTGTTTATCAGTAAATAACTCCACTGAGATTAAGAAAAGCAGTAGCTTAATAAATTAAGTACTTCCTGGTATGGTTACTGTACTGGTAACTCCCCAAAAGAATCTGGATTGTGGTGAGGGAACAGAGAAAAAAGCTCATTTAGGACCTGCACTGACGAAGGGGGTAGGCAGCTGTATATCAGGGAGTAAACCTTCTGAGAATAAAAACAGCTGGAGCTTGTTAAGGTAATTACACAGGGGGAAAGGATAATGTACGGGGAACTCCTCAGAAGAATCTGATTGGTGGTGAGGGGGAGAGAGATAAAAGCTCATTTTGGAACGACATGAACATGCTGCGTAGGTAGCTGTTTATCAGTAAATATCTCCACTGAGATTAAGAAAAGCAGTAGCTTAATAAATTAAGTACTTCCTGGTATGGTTACTGTACTGGTAACTCCCCAAAAGAATCTGGATTGTGGTGAGGGAACAGAGAAAAAAGCTCATTTAGGACCTGCACTGACGAAGGGGGTAGGCATCTGTATATCAGGGAGTAAACCTTCTGAGAATAAAAACAGCTGGAGCTGGTTAAGGTAATTCCACAGGGTTAATTATAAAGTACTGGGAACGATTCAGAAGAATCTGATTTGTGGTGAGGGGAGAGAGATAAAAGCTCATTTAGGACCTGCACTTACGAAGGGGGTAGGCAGCTGTATATCAGGGAGTAAACATTCTGAGAATAAAAACAGCTGGAGCTTGTTAAGGTAATTACACAGGGGAAAGGATAATGTACTGGGAACTCCTCAGAAGAATCTGATTTGTGGTGAGGGGAGAGAGATAAAAGCTCATTTAGGAACGACATGAACATGCTGCGTAGGTAGCTCTTTATCAGGAAATATCTCCACTGAGATTAAGAAAAGCAGTAGCTTAATAAATTAAGTACTTCTTGGTATGGGTACTGTACTGGTAACTCCGCAAAAGAATCTGGATTGTGGTGAGGGAACAGAGAAAAAAGCTCATTTAGGACCAGCACTTACGAAGGGGGTAGGCAGCTGTATATCAGGGAGTAAACCTTCTGGGAATAAAAACAGCTGGAGCTTGTTAAGGTAATTCCACAGGGGAAAGGATAATGTACTGGGAACTCCTCAGAAGAATCTGATTTGTGGTGAGGGGAGAGAGATAAAAGCTCATTTAGGAACGACATGAACATGCTGCGTAGGTAGCTGTTTATCAGTAAATATCTCCACTGAGATTAAGAAAAGAAGTAGCTTAATAAATTAAGTACTTCCTGGTATGGTTACTGTACTGGTAACTCCCCAAAAGAATCTGGATTGTGGTGAGGGAACAGAGAAAAAAGCTCATTTAGGACCTGCACTTACGCAGGGGGTAGGCACCTGTATATCAGGGAGTAAACCTTCTGAGAATAAAAACAGCTGGAGCTTGTTAAGGTAATTACACAGGGGAAAGGATAATGTACTGGGAACTCCTCAGAAGAATCTGATTTGTGGTGAGGGTAGAGAGATAAAAGCTCATTTAGGAACGACATGAACATGCTGCGTAGGCAGCTGTTTATCAGGAAATATCTCCACTGAGATTAAGAAAAACAGTAGCTTATAAATTAAGTACTTCTTGGTATGGTACTGTTTTGGTAACTCCCATAAAGACTCTGGATTGTGGTGAGGGAACAGAGAAAAAAGCTCATTTAGGACCAGCACTTACGAAGGGGGTAGGCAGCTGTATATCAGGGAGTAAACCTTCTGCGAATAAAAACAGCTGGAGCTTGTTAAGGTAATTACACAGTGGAAAGGATAATGTACTGGGAACTCCTCAGAAGAATCTGATTTGTGGTGAGGGGAGAGAGATAAAAGCTCATTTAGGAACGACATGAACATGCTGCGTAGGTAGCTGTTTATCATTAAATATCTCCACTGAGATCAAGAAAAGCAGTAGCTTAATAAATTACGTACTTCCTGGTATGGTTACTGTACTGGTAACTCCCCAAAAGAATCTGGATTGTGGTGAGGGAACAGAGAAAAAAGCTCATTTAGGACCTGCACTTACGAAGGGGGTAGGCAGCTGTATATCAGGGAGTAAACCTTCTGAGAATAAAAACAGTTGGAGCTTGTTAAGGTAATTACACAGGGGAAAGGATAATGTACTGGGAACTCCTCAGAAGAATCTGATTTGTGGTGAGGGGAGAGAGATAAAAGCTCATTTAGGAACGACATGAACATGCTGGGTACGTAGCTGTTTATCAGTAAATATCTCCACTGAGATTAAGAAAAGCAGTAGCTTAATAAATTAAGTACTTACTCGTATGGTTACTGTACTGGTAACTCCCCAAAAGAATCTGGATTGTGGTGAGGGAACAGAGAAAAAAGCTCATTTAGGACCTGCACTTACGAAGGGGGTAGGCAGCTGTATATCAGGGAGTAAAGCTTCTGAGAATAAAAACAGCTGGAGCTTGTTAAGGTAATTACACAGGGGAAAGGATAATGTACTGGGAACTCCTCAGAAGAATCTGATTTGTGGTGAGGGGAGAGAGATAAAAGCTCATTTAGGAACGACATGAACATGCTGGGTACGTAGCTGTTTATCAGTAAATATCTCCACTGAGATTAAGAAAAGCAGTAGCTTAATAAATTAAGTACTTACTGGTATGGTTACTGTACTGGTAACTCCCCAAAAGAATCTGGATTGTAGTGAGGGAGCAGAGAAAAAAGCTCATTTAGGACCTGCACTTACGAAGGGGGTAGGCAGCTGTATATCAGGGAGTAAACCTTCTGACAATAAAAACAGCTGGAGCTTGTTAAGGTAATTACACAGGGGAAAGGATAATGTACTGGGAACTCCTCAGAAGAATCTGATTTGTGGTGAGGGGAGAGAGATAAAAGCTCATTTAGGAACGACATGAACATGTTGCGTAGGTAGCTGTTTATCAGGAAATATCTCCACTGAGATTAAGAAAAGCAGTAGCTTAATAAGTTAAGTACTTCTTGGTATGGGTACTGTACTGGTAACTCCCCAAAAGAATCTGGATTGTGGTGAGGGAACAGAGAAAAAAGCTCATTTAGGACCAGCACTTACGAAGGGGGTAGGCAGCTGTATATCAGGGAGTAAACCTTCTGGGAATAAAAACAGCTGGAGTTTGTTAAGGTAATTACACAGGGGAAAGGATAATGTACTGGGAACTCCTCAGAAGAATCTGATTTGTGGTGAGGGGAGAGAGATAAAAGCTCATTTAGGAACGACATGAACATGCTGCGTAGGTAGCTGTTTATCAGTAAATATCTCCACTGAGATTAAGAAAAGAAGTAGCTTAATAAATTAAGTACTTCCTGGTATGGTTACTGTACTGGTAACTCCCCAAAAGAATCTGGATTGTGGTGAGGGAACAGAGAAAAAAGCTCATTTAGGACCTGCACTTACGCAGGGGGTAGGCACCTGTATATCAGGGAGTAAACCTTCTGAGAATAAAAACAGCTGGAGCTTGTTAAGGTAATTACACAGGGGAAAGGATAACGTACTGGGAACTCCTCAGAAGAATCTGATTTGTGTTGAGGGTAGAGAGATAAAAGCTCATTTAGGAACGACATGAACATGCTGCGTAGGTAGCTGTTTATCAGGAAATATCTCCACTGAGATTAAGAAAAGCAGTAGCTTAATAAATTAAGTACTTCTTGGTATGGTACTGTTTTGGTAACTCCCCAAATGAATCTGGATTGTGGTGAGGGAACAGAGAAAAAAGCTCATTTAGGACCAGCACTTACGAAGGGGGTAGGCAGCTGTATATCAGGGAGTAAACCTTCTGCGAATAAAAACAGCTGGAGCTTGTTAAGGTAATTACACAGTGGAAAGGATAATGTACTGGGAACTCCTCAGAAGAATCTGATTTGTGGTGAGGGGAGAGAGATAAAAGCTCATTTAGGAACGACATGAACATGCTGCGTAGGTAGCTGTTTATCATTAAATATCTCCACTGAGATCAAGAAAAGCAGTAGCTTAATAAATTACGTACTTCCTGGTATGGTTACTGTACTGGTAACTACCCAAAAGAATCTGGATTGTGGTGAGGGAACAGAGAAAAAAGCTCATTTAGGACATGCACTTACGAAGGGGGTAGGCAGCTGTATATCAGGGAGTAAAGCTTCTGAGAATAAAAACAGCTGGAGCTTGTTAAGGTAATTACACAGGAGAAAGGATAATGTACTGGGAACTCCTCAGAAGAATCTCATTTGTGGTGACGGGAGAGAGATAAAAGCTCATTTAGGAACGACATGAACATGCTGCGTACGTAGCTGTTTATCAGTAAATATCTCCACTGAGATTAAGAAAAGCAGTAGCTTAATAAATTAAGTACTTCGTTTTATGGGTACTGTACTGGTAACTCCCCAAAAGAATCTGGATTGTGGTGAGGGAATAGAGAAAAAAGCTCATTTAGGACCAGCACTTACGAAGGGGGTAGGCAGCTGTATATCAGGGAGTAAACCTTCTGCGAATAAAAACAGCTGTAGCTTGTTAAGGTAATTACACAGGGGAAAGGATAATGTACTGGGAACTCCTCAGAAGAATCTGATTCGTGGTGAGGGGAGAGAGATAAAAGCTCATTTAGGAACGACATGAACATGCTGCGTAGGTAGCTGTTTATCAGTAAATATCTCCACTGAGATTAAGAAAAGAAGTAGCTTAATAAATTAAGTACTTCCTGGTATGGTTACTGTACTGGTAACTCCCCAAAAGAATCTGTATTGTGGTGAGGGAACAGAGAAAAAAGCTCATTTTGGACCTGCACTTACGCAGGGGTTAGGCACCTGTATATCAGGGAGTAAACCTTCTGAGAATAAAAACAGCTGGAGCTTGTTAAGGTAATTACACAGGGGAAAGGATAATGTACTGGGAACTCCTCAGAAGAATCTGATTTGTGGTGAGGGGAGAGAGATAAAAGCTCATTTAGGAACGACATGAACATGCTGCATAGGTAGCTGTTTATCAGTAAAAATCTCCACTGAGATTAAGAAAAGCAGTAACTTAATAAACTAAGTACTTCCTGGTATGGTTACTCTACTGGTAACTCACCAAAAGAATCTGGATTGTGGTGAGGGAACAGAGAAAAAAGCTCATTTAGGACCTGCACTTACGAAAGGGGTAGGCAGGTGTATATCAGGGAGTAAACCTTCTGCGAATAAAAACAGCTGGAGCTTGTTAAGGTAATTACACAGGGGAAAGGATAATGTACTGGGAACTCCTAAGAAGAATCTGATTTGTGTTGAGGGGAGAGAGATAAAAGCTCATTTAGGAACGACATGAACATGCTGGGTACGTAGCTGTTTATCAGTAAATATCTCCACTGAGATTAAGAAAAGCAGTAGCTTAATAAATTAAGTACTTACTGATATGGGTACTGTACTGGTAACTCCCCAAAAGAATCTGGATTGTGGTGAGGGAACAGAGAAAAAAGCTCATTTAGGACCTGCACTTACGAAAGGGGTAGGCAGCTGTATATCAGGGAGTAAACCTTCTGAGAATAAAAACAGCTGGAGCTTGTTAAGGTAATTACACAGGGGAAAGGATAATGTACTGGGAACTCCTCAGAAGAATCTGATTTGTGTTGAGGGGAGAGAGATGAAAGCTCATTTAGGAACGACATGAACTTCCTGGGTACATAGCTGTTTATCAGTAAATATCTCCACTGAGATGAAGAAAAGCAGTAGCTTAATAAATTAAGTACTTCCTGGTATGGTAACTGTACTGGTAACTCCCCAAAAGAATCTGGATTGTGGTGAGGGAACAGAGAAAAACGCTCATTTAGGACCTGCACTTATGCAGGGGTTAGGCAGCTGTATATCAGGGAGTAAACCTTCTGAGAATAAAAACAGCTAGAGCTTGTTAAGGTAATTACACAGGGGAAATTATAAAGTACTGGGAATTCCTCAGAAGAATCTGATTTGTGGTGAGGGGATAGAGATAAAACTCATTTAGGAACGACATGAACATTCTGCGTAGGTAGCTGTTTATCAGTAAATAACTCCACTGAGATTAAGAAAAGCAGTAGCTTAATAAATTAAGTACTTCCTGGTATGGTTACTGTACTGGTAACTCCCCAAAAGAATCTGGATTGTGGTGAGGGAACAGAGAAAAAAGCTCATTTAGGACCTGCACTGACGAAGGGGGTAGGCAGCTGTATATCAGGGAGTAAACCTTCTGAGAATAAAAACAGCTGGAGCTTGTTAAGGTAATTACACAGGGGAAAGGATAATGTACGGGGAACTCCTCAGAAGAATCTGATTGGTGGTGAGGGGAGAGAGATAAAAGCTCATTTTGGAACGACATGAACATGCTGCGTAGGTAGCTGTTTATCAGTAAATATCTCCACTGAGATTAAGAAAAGCAGTAGCTTAATAAATGAAGTACTTCCTGGTATGGTTACTGTACTGGTAACTCCCCAAAAGAATCTGGATTGTGGTGAGGGAACAGAGAAAAAAGCTCATTTAGGACCTGCACTGACGAAGGGGGTAGGCATCTGTATATCAGGGAGTAAACCTTCTGAGAATAAAAACAGCTGGAGCTGGTTAAGGTAATTCCACAGGGTTAATTATAAAGTACTGGGAACGATTCAGAAGAATCTGATTTGTGGTGAGGGGAGAGAGATAAAAGCTCATTTAGGACCTGCACTTACGAAGGGGGTAGGCAGCTGTATATCAGGGTGTAAACATTCTGAGAATAAAGACAGCTGGAGCTTGTTAAGGTAATTACACAGGGGAAAGGATAATGTACTGGGAACTCCTCAGAAGAATCTGATTTGTGGTGAGGGGAGAGAGATAAAAGCTCATTTAGGAACGACATGAACATGCTGCGTAGGTAGCTCTTTATCAGGAAATATCTCCACTGAGATTAAGAAAAGCAGTAGCTTAATAAATTAAGTACTTCTTGGTATGGGTACTGTACTGGTAACTCCGCAAAAGAATCTGGATTGTGGTGAGGGAACAGAGAAAAAAGCTCATTTAGGACCAGCACTTACGAAGGGGGTAGGCAGCTGTATATCAGGGAGTAAACCTTCTGGGAATAAAAACAGCTGGAGCTTGTTAAGGTAATTCCACAGGGGAAAGGATAATGTACTGGGAACTCCTCAGAAGAATCTGATTTGTGGTGAGGGGAGAGAGATAAAAGCTCATTTAGGAACGACATGAACATGCTGCGTAGGTAGCTGTTTATCAGTAAATATCTCCACTGAGATTAAGAAACGAAGTAGCTTAATAAATTAAGTACTTCCTGGTATGGTTACTGTACTGGTAACTCCCCAAAAGAATCTGGATTGTGGTGAGGGAACAGAGAAAAAAGCTCATTTAGGACCTGCACTTACGCAGGGGGTAGGCACCTGTATATCAGGGAGTAAACCTTCTGAGAATAAAAACAGCTGGAGCTTGTTAAGGTAATTACACAGGGGAAAGGATAATGTACTGGGAACTCCTCAGAAGAATCTGATTTGTGGTGAGGGTAGAGAGATAAAAGCTCATTTAGGAAAGACATGAACATGCTGCGTAGGCAGGTGTTTATCAGGAAATATCTCCACTGAGATTAAGAAAAACAGTAGCTTAATAAATTAAGTACTTCTTGGTATGGTACTGTTTTGGTAACTCCCATAAAGAATCTGGATTGTGGTGAGGGAACAGAGAAAAAAGCTCATTTAGGACCAGCACTTACGAAGGGGGTAGGCAGCTGTATATCAGGGAGTAAACCTTCTGCGAATAAAAACAGCTGGAGCTTGTTAAGGTAATTACACAGTGGAAAGGATAATGTACTGGGAACTCCTCAGAAGAATCTGATTTGTGGTGAGGGGAGAGAGATAAAAGCTCATTTAGGAACGACATGAACATGCTGCGTAGGTAGCTGTTTATCATTAAATATCTCCACTGAGATCAAGAAAAGCAGTAGCTTAATAAATTACGTACTTCCTGGTATGGTTACTGTACTGGTAACTCCCCAAAAGAATCTGGATTGTGGTGAGGGAACAGAGAAAAAAGCTCATTTAGGACCTGCACTTACCAAGGGGGTAGGCAGCTGTATATCAGGGAGTAAACCTTCTGAGAATAAAAACAGTTGGAGCTTGTTAAGGTAATTACACAGGGGAAAGGATAATGTACTGGGAACTCCTCAAAAGAATCTGATTTGTGGTGAGGGGAGAGAGATAAAAGCTCATTTAGGAACGACATGAACATGCTGGGTACGTAGCTGTTTATCAGTAAATATCTCCACTGAGATTAAGAAAAGCAGTAGCTTAATAAATTAAGTACTTACTCGTATGGTTACTGTACTGGTAACTCCCCAAAAGAATCTGGATTGTGGTGAGGGAACAGAGAAAAAAGCTCATTTAGGACCTGCACTTACGAAGGGGGTAGGCAGCTGTATATCAGGGAGTAAAGCTTCTGAGAATAAAAACAGCTGGAGCTTGTTAAGGTAATTACACAGGGGAAAGGATAATGTACTGGGAACTCCTCAGAAGAATCTGATTTGTGGTGAGGGGAGAGAGATAAAAGCTCATTTAGGAACGACATGAACATGCTGGGTACGTAGCTGTTTATCAGTAAATATCTCCACTGAGATTAAGAAAAGCAGTAGCTTAATAAATTAAGTACTTACTGGTATGGTTACTGTACTGGTAACTCCCCAAAAGAATCTGGATTGTAGTGAGGGAGCAGAGAAAAAAGCTCATTTAGGACCTGCACTTACGAAGGGGGTAGGCAGCTGTATATCAGGGAGTAAACCTTCTGACAATAAAAACAGCTGGAGCTTGTTAAGGTAATTACACAGGGGAAAGGATAATGTACTGGGAACTCCTCAGAAGAATCTGATTTGTGGTGAGGGGAGAGAGATAAAAGCTCATTTAGGAACGACATGAACATGCTGCGTAGGTAGCTGTTTATCAGTAAATATCTCCACTGAGATTAAGAAAAGAAGTAGCTTAATAAATTAAGTACTTCCTGGTATGGTTACTGTACTGGTAACTCCCCAAAAGAATCTGGATTGTGGTGAGGGAACAGAGAAAAAAGCTCATTTAGGACCTGCACTTACGCAGGGGGTAGGCACCTGTATATCAGGGAGTAAACCTTCTGAGAATAAAAACAGCTTGAGCTTGTTAAGGTAATTACACAGGGGAAAGGATAACGTACTGGGAACTCCTCAGAAGAATCTGATTTGTGTTGAGGGTAGAGAGATAAAAGCTCATTTAGGAACGACATGAACATGCTGCGTAGGTAGCTGTTTATCAGGAAATATCTCCACTGAGATTAAGAAAAGCAGTAGCTTAATAAATTAAGTACTTCTTGGTATGGTACTGTTTTGGTAACTCCCCAAAAGAATCTGGATTGTGGTGAGGGAACAGAGAAAAAAGCTCATTTAGGATCAGCACTTACGAAGGGGGTAGGCAGCTGTATATCAGGGAGTAAACCTTCTGCGAATAAAAACAGCTGGAGCTTGTTAAGGTAATTACACAGTGGAAAGGATAATGTACTGGGAACTCCTCAGAAGAATCTGATTTGTGGTGAGGGGAGAGAGATAAAAGCTCATTTAGGAACGACATGAACATGCTGCGTAGGTAGCTGTTTATCATTAAATATCTCCACTGAGATTAAGAAAAGAAGTAGCTTAATAAATTAAGTACTTCCTGGTATGGTTACTGTACTGGTAACTCCCCAAAAGAATCTGTATTGTGGTGAGGGAACAGAGAAAAAAGCTCATTTTGGACCTGCACTTACGCAGGGGTTAGGCACCTGTATATCAGGGAGTAAACCTTCTGAGAATAAAAACAGCTGGAGCTTGTTAAGGTAATTACACAGGGGAAAGGATAATGTACTGGGAACTCCTCAGAAGAATCTGATTTTTGGTGAGGGGAGAGAGATAAAAGCTCATTTAGGAACGACATGAACATGCTGCATAGGTAGCTGTTTATCAGTAAAAATCTCCACTGAGATTAAGAAAAGCAGTAACTTAATAAACTAAGTACTTCCTGGTATGGTTACTCTACTGGTAACTCACCAAAAGAATCTGGATTGTGGTGAGGGAACAGAGAAAAAAGCTCATTTAGGACCTGCCCTTACGAAAGGGGTAGGCAGGTGTATATCAGGGAGTAAACCTTCGGCGAATAAAAACAGCTGGAGCTTGTTAAGGTAATTACACAGGGGAAAGGATAATGTACTGGGAACTCCTAAGAAGAATCTGATTTGTGTTGAGGGGAGAGAGATAATAGCTCATTTAGGAACGACATGAACATGCTGGGTACGTAGCTGTTTATCAGTAAATATCTCCACTGAGATTAAGAAAAGCAGTAGCTTAATAAATTAAGTACTTACTGATATGGGTACTGTACTGGTAACTCCCCAAAAGAATCTGGATTGTGGTGAGGGAACAGAGAAAAAAGCTCATTTAGGACCTGCACTTACGAAGGGGGTAGGCAGCTGTATATCAGGGAGTAAACCTTCTGACAATACAAACAGCTGGAGCTTGTTAAGGTAATTACACAGGGGAAAGGATAATGTACTGGGAACTCCTCAGAAGAATCTGATTTGTGGTGAGGGTAGAGAGTTAAAAGCTCATTTAGGAACGACATGAACATGCTGCGTACGTAGCTGTTTATCAGTAAATATCTCCACTGAGATTAAGAAAAGCAGTAGCTTAATAAATTAAGTACTTCCTGGTATGGTTACTGTACTGGTAACTCCCCAAAAGAATCTGGATTGTGGTGAGGGAACAGAGAAAAAAGCTCATTTAGGACCTGCACTTACGAAGGGGGTAGGCAGCTGTATATCAGGGAGTAAACCTTCTGAGAATAAAAACAGCTGGAGCTTGTTAAGGTAATTACACAGGGGAAAGGATAATGTACTGGGAACTCCTCAGAAGAATCTGATTTGTGGTGAGGGGAGAGAGATAAAAGCTCATTTAGGAACGACATGAACATGCTGCGTACGTAGCTGTTTATCACGAAATATCTCCACTGAGATTAAGAAAAGCAGTAGCTTAATAAATTAAGTACTTCCTGGTATGGTTACTGTACTGGTAACTCCCCAAAAGTATCTGGATTGTGGTGAGGGAAGAGAGAATAAAGCTCATTTAGGACCGGCACTTACGAAGGGGGTAGGCAGCTGTATATCAGGGAGTAAACCTTCTGAGAATAAAAACAGCTGGAGCTTGTTAAGGTAATTACACGTGGGAAAGGATAATGTACTGGGAACTCCTCAGAAGAATCTGATTTGTGGTGAGGGGAGAGAGATAAAAGCTCATTTAGGAACGACATGAACATGCTGCGTAGGTAGCTGTTTATCAGTAAATATCTCCGCTGAGATTAAGAAAAGCAGTAGCTTAATAAATTAAATATTTACTGATATGGTTACTCTACTGGTAACTCCCCAAAAGAATCTGGATTGTGGTGAGGGAACAGAGAAAAAAGCTCATTAAGACCTGTACTTACGAAGGGGGTAGGCAGCAGTATATCAGGGAGTAAACCTTCTGAGAATAAAAACAGCCGGAGCTTGTTAAGGTAATTACACAGGGGAAAGGATAATGTACTGGGAACTCCTCAGAAGAATCTGATTTGTGGTGAGGGGAGAGAGATAAAAGCTCATTTAGGAGCGACATGAACATGCTGTGTAGGTAGCTGTTTATCAGTAAATATCTCCACTGAGATTAAGAAAAGCAGTAGCTTAATAAATTAAGTACTTCCTGGTATGGATACTGTACTGGAAACTCCCCAAAAGAATCTGGATTGTGGTGAGGGAACAGAGAAAAAATCTCATTTAGGACCTGCACTTACGAAGGGGGTAGGCAGCTGTATATCAGGGAGTAAACCTTCTGAGAATAAAAACAGCTGGAGCTTGTTAAGGTAATTACACAGGGGAAAGGATAAAGTACTGGGAACTCCTCAGAAGAATCTGATTTGTGGTGAGGGGAGAGAGATAAAAGCTCATTTAGGAACGACATGAACATGCTGCGTACGTAGCTGTTTATCAGTAAATATCTCCACTGAGATTAAGAAAAGCAGTAGCTTAATAAATTAAGTACTTCCTGGTATGGTTACTGTACTGGTAACTCCCCAACAGAATCTGGATTGCGGTGAGGGAACAGAGAAAAGAGCTCATTTAGGACCTTCACTTACGAAGGGGGTAGACAGCTGTATATCAGGGAGTAAACCTTTTGAAAATAAAAACAGCTGGAACTTTTAAGGCAATTACACAGGGGAAAGGATAATGTACTGGGAACTCCTCAGAAGAATCTGATTTTTGGTGAGGGAGAGAGATAAAAGCTCATTTAGGAACGAAATGAACATGCTGCGTAGGTAGCTGTTTATCAGTAAATATCTCCACTGAGATTAAGAAAAGCAGTAGCTTAATAAATTAAGTACTTCCAGGTATGGTTACTCTACTGGTAACTCCCCAAAAGAATCTGGATTGTGGTTTGGGAACAGAGAAAAAAGCTCATTTAGGACCTGCACTTACGAAGGGGGTAGGCAGCTGTATATCAGGGAGTAAACCTTCTGAGAATAAAAACAGCTGGAGCTTGTCAAGTTAATTACACAGGGGAAAGGATTATGTACTGGGAACTCCTCAGAAGAATCTGATTTGTGGTGAGGGGAGAGAGATAAAAGCTCATTTAGGAACGACATGAACATGCTGCGTAGGTAGCTGTTTATCAGTAAATATCTCCACTGAGATTAAGAAAAGCAGTAGCTTAATAAATTAAGTACTTCCTGGTATTGTTACTGTACTGGTAACTCCCCAAAAGAATCTGGATTGTGGTGAGGGAACAGAGAAAAAAGCTCATTTAGGACCTGTACTTACGAAGGGGGTAGGCAGCAGTATATCAGGGAGTAAACCTTCTGAGAATAAAAACAGCCGGAGCTTGTTAAGGTAATTACACAGGGGAAAGGATAATGTACTGGGAACTCCTCAGAAGAATCTGATTTGTGGTGAGGGGAGAGAGATAAAAGCTCATTTAGGAGCGACATGAACATGCTGTGTAGGTAGCTGTTTATCAGTAAATATCTCCACTGAGATTAAGAAAAGCAGTAGCTTAATAAATTAAGTACTTCCTGGTATGGATACTGTACTGGAAACTCCCCAAAAGAATCTGGATTGTGGTGAGGGAACAGAGAAAAAATCTCATTTAGGACCTGCACTTACGAAGGGGGTAGGCAGCTGTATATCAGGGAGTAAACCTTCTGAGAATAAAAACAGCTGGAGCTTGTTAAGGTAATTACACAGGGGAAAGGATAAAGTACTGGGAACTCCTCAGAAGAATCTGATTTGTGGTGAGGGGAGAGAGATAAAAGCTCATTTAGGAACGACATGAACATGCTGCGTACGTAGCTGTTTATCAGTAAATATCTCCACTGAGATTAAGAAAAGCAGTAGCTTAATAAATTAAGTACTTCCTGGTATGGTTACTGTACTGGTAACTCCCCAACAGAATCTGGATTGCGGTGAGGGAACAGAGAAAAAAGCTCATTTAGGACCTTCACTTACGAAGGGGGTAGACAGCTGTATATCAGGGAGTAAACCTTCTGAGAATAAAAACAGCTGGAGCTTTTTAAGGTAATTACACAGGGGAAAGGATAATGTACTGGGAACTCCTCAGAAGAATCTGATTTGTGGTGAGGGAGAGAGATAAAAGCTAGTTTAGGAACGAAATGAAAATGCTGCGTAGGTAGCTCTTTATCAGTAAATATCTCCACTGAGATTAAGAAAAGCAGTAGCTTAATAAATTAAGTACTTCCAGGTATGGTTACTCTACTGGTAACTCCCCAAAAGAATCTGGATTGTGGTTTGGGAACAGAGAAAAAAGCTCATTTAGGACCTGCACTTACGAAGGGGGTAGGCAGCTGTATATCAGGGAGTAAACCTTCTGAGAATAAAAACAGCTGGAGCTTGTCAAGTTAATTACACAGGGGAAAGGATTATGTACTGGGAACTCCTCAGAAGAATCTGATTTGTGGTGAGGGGAGAGAGATAAAAGCTCATTTAGGAACGACATGAACATGCTGCGTAGGTAGCTGTTTATCAGTAAATATCTCCTCTGAGATTAAGAAAAGCAGTAGCTTAATAAATTAAGTACTTCCTGGTATGGTTACTGTACTGGTAACTCCCCAAAAGAATCTGGATTGTGGTGAGGGAACAGAGAAAAAAGCTCATTTAGGACCTGCACTTACGAAGGGGGTAGGCAGCTGTATATCAGGGAGTAAACCTTCTGAGAATAAAGACAGCTGGAGCTTGTTAAGGTAATTACACAGGGGAAAGGATAATGTACTGGGAACAATTTGGAAGAATCTGATTTGTGGTGAGGGGAGAGAGATAAAAGCTCATTTAGGAACGACATGAACATGCTGCGTACGTAGCTGTTTATCAGTAAATATCTCCACTGAGATTAAGAAAAGCAGTAGCTTAATAAATTAAGTACTTCCTGGTATGGTTACTGTACTGGTAACTCCCCAAAAGAATCTGGATTGTGGTGAGGGAACAGAGAAAAAAGCTCATTTAGGACCTGCACTTACGAAGGGGGTAAGCAGCTGTATATCAGGGAGTAAACCTTCTGAGAATAAAAACAGCTGGAGCTTGTTAAGGTAATTACACAGGGGAAAGGATAATGTACTGGGAAATCCTCAGAAGAATCTGATTTGTGGTGAGGGGAGAGAGATAAAAGCTCATTTAGGAATGACATGAACATGCTGCGTAGGTAGCTGTTTATCAGTAAATATCTCCACTGAGATTAAGAAAAGCAGTAGCTTAATAAATTAAGTACTTCCTGGTATGGTTACTGTACTGGTAACTCCCCAAAAGAATCTGGATTGTGGTGAGGGAACAGAGAAAAAAGCTCATTTAGGACCTGCACTTACGAAGGGGGTAGCAGCTGTATATCAGGGAGTAAACCTTCTGAGAATAAAAACAGCTGGAGCTTGTTAAGGTAATTACACAGGGGAAAGGATAATGTACTGGGAACTCCTCAGAAGAATCTGATTTGTGGTGAGGGGAGAGAGATAAAAGCTCATTTAGGAACGACATGAACATGCTGCGTAGGTAGCTGTTTATCAGTAAATATCTCCACTGAGATTAAGAAAAGCAGTAGCTTAATAAATTAAGTACTTCCTGGTATGGTTACTGTACTGGTAACTCCCCAAAAGAATCTGGATTGTGGTGAGGGAACAGAGAAAAAAGCTCATTTAGGACCTGCACTTACGAAGGGGGTAGGCAGCTGTATATCAGGGAGTAAACCTTCTGAGAATAAAAACAGCTGGAGCTTGTTAAGGTAATTACACAGGGGAAAGGATAATGTACTGGGAACTCCTCAGAAGAATCTGATTTGTGGTGAGGGGAGAGAGATAAAAGCTCATTTAGGAACGACATGAACATGCTGCGTAGGTAGCTGTTTATCAGTAAATATCTCCACTGAGATTAAGAAAAGCAGTAGCTTAATAAATTAAGTACTTCCTGGTATGGTTACTGTACTGGTAACTCCCCAAAAGAATCTGGATTGTGGTGAGGGAACAGAGAAAAAAGCTCATTTAGGACCTGCACTTACGAAGGGGGTAGGCAGCTGTATATCAGGGAGTAAACCTTCTGAGAATAAAAACAGCTGGAGCTTGTTAAGGTAATTACACAGGGGAAAGGATAATGTACTGGGAACTCCTCAGAAGAATCTGATTTGTGGTGAGGGGAGAGAGATAAAAGCTCATTTAGGAACGACATGAACATGCTGCGTAGGTAGCTGTTTATCAGTAAATATCTCCACTGAGATTAAGAAAAGCAGTAGCTTAATAAATTAAGTACTTCCTGGTATGGTTACTGTACTGGTAACTCCCCAAAAGAATCTGGATTGTGGTTTGGGAACAGAGAAAAAAGCTCATTTAGGACCTGCACTTACGAAGGGGGTAGGCAGCTGTATATCAGGGAGTAAACCTTCTGAGAATAAAAACAGCTGGAGCTTGTTAAGGTAATTACACAGGGGAAAGGATAATGTACTGGGAACTCCTCAGAAGAATCTGATTTGTGGTGAGGGGAGAGAGATAAAAGCTCATTTAGGAACGACATGAACATGCTGCGTAGGTAGCTGTTTATCAGTAAATATCTCCACTGAGATTAAGAAAAGCAGTAGCTTAATAAATTAAGTACTTCCTGGTAAGGTTACTGTACTGGTAACTCCCCAAAAGAATCTGGATTGTGGTGAGGGAACAGAGAAAAAAGCTCATTTAGGACCTGCACTTACGAAGGGGGTAGGCAGCTGTATATCAGGGAGTAAACCTTCTGAGAAAATAAAAACAGCTGGAGATTGTTAAGGTAATTACACAGGGGAAAGGATAATGTACTGGGAACAATTCAGAAGAATCTGATTTGTGGTGAGGGGAGAGAGATAAAAGCTCATTTAGGAACGACATGAACATGCTGCGTAGGTAGCTGTTTATCAGTAAATATCTCCACTGAGATTAAGAAAAGCAGTAGCTTAATAAATTAAGTACTTCCTGGTATGGATACTGTACTGGTAACTCCCCAAAGAATCTGGATTGTGGTGAGTTAAGAGAGAAAAAAGCTCATTTAGGACCTGCACTTTCGAAGGGGGTAGGCAGCTGTATATCAGGGAGTAATCCTTCTGAGAATAAAAACAGCTGGAACTTGTTAAGGTAATTACACAGGGGAAAGGATAATATACTGGGAACTCCACAGAAGAATCTGATTTGTTGTGAGGGGAGAGAGATAAAAGCTCATTTAGGAACGACATGAACATGCTGCGTAGGTAGCTGTTTATCAGTAAATATCTCCTCTGAGATTAAGAAAAGCAGTAGCTTAATAAATTAAGTACTTCCTGGTATGGTTACTGTACTGGTAACTCCCCAAAAGAATCTGGATTGTGGTGAGGGAACAGAGAAAAAAGCTCATTTAGGACCTGCACTTACGAAGGGGGTAGGCAGCTGTATATCAGGGAGTAAACCTTCTGAGAATAAAGACAGCTGGAGCTTGTTAAGGTAATTACACAGGGGAAAGGATAATGTACTGGGAACAATTTGGAAGAATCTGATTTGTGGTGAGGGGAGAGAGATAAAAGCTCATTTAGGAACGACATGAACATGCTGCGTACGTAGCTGTTTATCAGTAAATATCTCCACTGAGATTAAGAAAAGCAGTAGCTTAATAAATTAAGTACTTCCTGGTATGGTTACTGTACTGGTAACTCCCCAAAAGAATCTGGATTGTATCGAGGGATCAGAGAAAAAAGCTCATTTAGGACCTGCACTTACGAAGGGGGTAGGCAGCTGTATATCAGGGAGTAAACCTTCTGAGAATAAAAACAGCTGGAGCTTGTTAAGGTAATTACACAGGGGAAAGGATAAAGTACTGGGAACTCCTCAGAAGAATCTGATTTGTGGTGAGGGGAGAGAGATAAAAGCTCATTTAGGAACGACATGAACATGCTGCGTACGTAGCTGTTTATCAGTAAATATCTCCACTGAGATTAAGAAAAGCAGTAGCTTAATAAATTAAGTACTTCCTGGTATGGTTACTGTACTGGTAACTCCCCAACAGAATCTGGATTGCGGTGAGGGAACAGAGAAAAAAGCTCATTTAGGACCTTCACTTACGAAGGGGGTAGACAGCTGTATATCAGGGAGTAAACCTTCTGAGAATAAAAACAGCTGGAGCTTTTTAAGGTAATTACACAGGGGAAAGGATAATGTACTGGGAACTCCTCAGAAGAATCTGATTTGTGGTGAGTGGAGAGAGATAAAAGTTCATTTAAGAAAGACATGAACATGCTGCGTAGGTAGCTGTTTATCAGTAAATATCTCCACTGAGATTAAGAAAAGCAGTAGCTTAATAAATTAAGTACTTCCTGGTATTGTTACTGTACTGGTAACTCCCCAAAAGAATCTGGATTGTGGTGAGGGAACAGAGAAAAAAGCTCATTTAGGACCTGCACTTACAAAGGGGGTAGGCAGCTGTATATCAGGGAGTAAACCTTCTGAGAATAAAAACAGCTGGAGCTTGTTAAGGTAATTACACAGGGGAAAGGATAATGTACTGGGAACAATTCAGAAGTATCTGATTTGTGGTGAGGGGAGAGAGATAAAAGCTCATTTAGGAACGACATGAACATGCTGCGTAGGTAGCTGTTTATCAGTAAATATCTCCACTGAGATTAAGAAAAGCAGTAGCTTAATAAATTAAGTACTTCCTGGTATGGTTACTGTACTGGTAACTCCCCAAAGAATCTGGATTTTGGTGAGTTAACATAGAAAAAAGCTCATTTAAGACCTGCACTTTCGAAGGGGGTAGGCAGCTGTATATCAGGGAGTAAACCTTCTGAGAATAAAAACAGCTGGAGCTTGTTAAGGTAATTACACAGGGGAAAGGATAAAGTACTGGGAACTCCTCAGAAGAATCTGATTTGTGGTGAGGGGAGAGAGATTAAAGCTCATTTAGGAATGACATGAACATGCTGCGTAGGTAGCTGTTTATCAGTAAATATCTCCACTGAGATTAAGAAAAGCAGTAGCTTAATAAATTAAGTACTTCCTGGTATGGTTACTGTACTGGTCACTCCAAAAAAGAATCTGGATTGTGGTGAGGGAACAGAGAAAAAAGCTCATTTAGGACCTGCACTTACGAAGGGGGTAGGCAGCTGTATATCAGGGAGTAAACCTTCTGAGAATAAAAACAGCTGGAGCTTGTTAAGGTAATTACACAGGGGAAAGGATAATGTACTGGGAAATCCTCAGAAGAATCTGATTTGTGGTGAGGGGAGAGAGATAAAAGCTCATTTAGGAACGACATGAACATGCTGCATAGGTAGCTGTTTATCAGTAAATATCTCCACTGAGATTAAGAAAAGCAGTAGCTTAATAAATTAAGTACTTCCTGGTATGGTTACTGTACTGTTAACTCCCCAAAAGTATCTGGATTGTGGTGAGGGAAGAGAGAATAAAGCTCATTTAAGACCGGCACTTACGAAGCGGGTATGCAGCTGTATATCAGGGAGTAAACCTTCTGAGAATAAAAACAGCTGGAGCTTGTTAAGGTAATTACACAGGGGAAAGGATAATGTACTGGGAACTCCTCAGAAGAATCTGATTTGTGGTGAGGGGAGAGAGATAAAAGCTCATTGAGGAACGACATGAACATGCTGCGTAGGTAGCTGTTTATCAGTAAATATCTCCGCTGAGATTAAGAAAAGCAGTAGCTTAATAAATTAAGTATTTACTGATATGGTTACTCTACTGGTACCTCCCCAAAAGAATCTGGATTGTGGTGAGGGAACAGAGAAAAAAGCTCATTTAGGACCTGTACTTACGAAGGGGGTAGGCAGCAGTATATCAGGGAGTAAACCTTCTGAGAATAAAAACAGCCGGAGCTTGTTAAGGTAATTACACAGGGGAAAGGATAATGTACTGGGAACTCCTCAGAAGAATCTGATTTGTGGTGAGGGGAGAGAGATAAAAGCTCATTTAGGAGCGACATGAACATGCTGTGTAGGTAGCTGTTTATCAGTAAATATCTCCACTGAGATTAAGAAAAGCAGTAGCTTAATAAATTAAGTACTTCCTGGTATGGATACTGTACTGGAAACTCCCCAAAAGAATCTGGATTGTGGTGAGGGAACAGAGAAAAAATCTCATTTAGGACCTGCACTTACGAAGGGGGTAGGCAGCTGTATATCAGGGAGTAAACCTTCTGAGAATAAAAACAGCTGGAGCTTGTTACGGTAATTACACAGGGGAAAGGATAATGTACTGGGAACTCCTCAGAAGAATCTGATTTGTGGTGAGGGGAGAGAGATAAAAGCTCATTTAGGAACGACATGAACATGCTGCATAGGTAGCTGTTTATCAGTAAAATCTCCACTGAGATTAAGAAAAGCAGTAGCTTAATAAATTAAGTACTTCCTGGTATTGTTACTGTACTGGTAACTCCCCAAAAGAATCTGGATTGTGGTTTGGGAACAGAGAAAAAAGCTCATTTAGGACCTTCACTTATGAAGGGGGTAGGCAGCTGTATATCAGGGAGTACACCTTCTGAGAATAAAAACAGCTGGAGCATGTAAAGGTAATTACACAGGGGAAAGGATAATGTACTGGGAACTCCTCAGAAGAATCTGATTTGTGGTGAGGGGAGAGAGATAAAAGCTCATTTAAGAACGACATGAACATGCTGCGTAGGTAGCTGTTTATCAGTAAATATCTCCACTGAGATTAAGAAAAGCAGTAGCTTAATAAATTAAGTACTTCCTGGTAAGGTTACTGTATTGGTAACTCCCCAAAAGAATCTGGATTGTGGTGAGGGAACAGAGAAAAAAGCTCATGTAGGACCTGCACTTACGAAGGGGGTAGGCAGCTGTATATCAGGGAGTAAACCTTCGGAAAATAAAAACAGCTGGAGCTTGTTATGGTAATTACACAGGGGAAAGGATAATGTACTGGGAACTCCTCAGAAGAATCTGATTTGTGGTGAGGGGAGAGAGATAAAAGCTCATTTAGGAACGACATGAACATGCTGCGTAGGTAGCTGTTTATCAGTAAATATCTCCACTGAGATTAAGAAAAGCAGTAGCTTAATAAATTAAGTACTTCCTGGTATGGATACTGTACTGGTAACTCCCCAAAGAATCTGGATTGTGGTGAGTTAAGAGAGAAAAAAGCTCATTTAGGACCTGCACTTTCGAAGGGGGTAGGCAGCTGTATATCAGGGAGTAATCCTTCTGAGAATAAAAACAGCTGGAACTTGTTAAGGTAATTACACAGGGGAAAGGATAATATACTGGGAACTCCACAGAAGAATCTGATTTGTTGTGAGGGGAGAGAGATAAAAGCTCATTTAGGAACGACATGAACATGCTGCGTAGGTAGCTGTTTATCAGTAAATATCTCCTCTGAGATTAAGAAAAGCAGTAGCTTAATAAATTAAGTACTTCCTGGTATGGTTACTGTACTGGTAACTCCCCAAAAGAATCTGGATTGTGGTGAGGGAACAGAGAAAAAAGCTCATTTAGGACCTGCACTTACGAAGGGGGTAGGCAGCTGTATATCAGGGAGTAAACCTTCTGAGAATAAAGACAGCTGGAGCTTGTTAAGGTAATTACACAGGGGAAAGGATAATGTACTGGGAACAATTTGGAAGAATCTGATTTGTGGTGAGGGGAGAGAGATAAAAGCTCATTTAGGAACGACATGAACATGCTGCGTACGTAGCTGTTTATCAGTAAATATCTCCACTGAGATTAAGAAAAGCAGTAGCTTAATAAATTAAGTACTTCCTGGTATGGTTACTGTACTGGTAACTCCCCAAAAGAATCTGGATTGTATCGAGGGATCAGAGAAAAAAGCTCATTTAGGACCTGCACTTACGAAGGGGGTAGGCAGCTGTATATCAGGGAGTAAACCTTCTGAGAATAAAAACAGCTGGAGCTTGTTAAGGTAATTACACAGGGGAAAGGATAAAGTACTGGGAACTCCTCAGAAGAATCTGATTTGTGGTGAGGGGAGAGAGATAAAAGCTCATTTAGGAACGACATGAACATGCTGCGTACGTAGCTGTTTATCAGTAAATATCTCCACTGAGATTAAGAAAAGCAGTAGCTTAATAAATTAAGTACTTCCTGGTATGGTTACTGTACTGGTAACTCCCCAACAGAATCTGGATTGCGGTGAGGGAACAGAGAAAAAAGCTCATTTAGGACCTTCACTTACGAAGGGGGTAGACAGCTGTATAAAAGGGAGTAAACCTTCTGAGAATAAAAACAGCTGGAGCTTTTTAAGGTAATTACACAGGGGAAAGGATAATGTACTGGGAACTCCTCAGAAGAATCTGATTTGTGGTGAGGGAGAGAGATAAAAGTTCATTTAAGAAAGACATGAACATGCTGCGTAGGTAGCTGTTTATCAGTAAATATCTCCACTGAGATTAAGAAAAGCAGTAGCTTAATAAATTAAGTACTTCCTGGTATTGTTACTGTACTGGTAACTCCCCAAAAGAATCTGGATTGTGGTGAGGGAACAGAGAAAAAAGCTCATTTAGGACCTGCACTTACAAAGGGGGTAGGCAGCTGTATATCAGGGAGTAAACCTTCTGAGAATAAAAACAGCTGGAGCTTGTTAAGGTAATTACACAGGGGAAAGGATAATGTACTGGGAACAATTCAGAAGTATCTGATTTGTGGTGAGGGGAGAGAGATAAAAGCTCATTTAGGAACGACATGAACATGCTGCGTAGGTAGCTGTTTATCAGTAAATATCTCCACTGAGATTAAGAAAAGCAGTAGCTTAATAAATTAAGTACTTCCTGGTATGGTTACTGTACTGGTAACTCCCCAAAGAATCTGGATTTTGGTGAGTTAACATAGAAAAAAGCTCATTTAAGACCTGCACTTTCGAAGGGGGTAGGCAGCTGTATATCAGGGAGTAAACCTTCTGAGAATAAAAACAGCTGGAGCTTGTTAAGGTAATTACACAGGGGAAAGGATAAAGTACTGGGAACTCCTCAGAAGAATCTGATTTGTGGTGAGGGGAGAGAGATTAAAGCTCATTTAGGAATGACATGAACATGCTGCGTAGGTAGCTGTTTATCAGTAAATATCTCCACTGAGATTAAGAAAAGCAGTAGCTTAATAAATTAAGTACTTCCTGGTATGGTTACTGTACTGGTCACTCCAAAAGAATCTGGATTGTGGTGAGGGAACAGAGAAAAAAGCTCATTTAGGACCTGCACTTACGAAGGGGGTAGGCAGCTGTATATCAGGGAGTAAACCTTCTGAGAATAAAAACAGCTGGAGCTTGTTAAGGTAATTACACAGGGGAAAGGATAATGTACTGGGAAATCCTCAGAAGAATCTGATTTGTGGTGAGGGGAGAGAGATAAAAGCTCATTTAGGAACGACATGAACATGCTGCATAGGTAGCTGTTTATCAGTAAATATCTCCACTGAGATTAAGAAAAGCAGTAGCTTAATAAATTAAGTACTTCCTGGTATGGTTACTGTACTGTTAACTCCCCAAAAGTATCTGGATTGTGGTGAGGGAACAGAGAAAAAAGCTCATTTAGGACCTGCACTTACGAAGGGGGTAGGCAGCTGTATATCAGGGAGTAAACCTTCTGAGAATAAAAACAGCTGGAGCTTGTTAAGGTAATTACACAGGGGAAAGGATAATGTACTGGGAACTCCTCAGAAGAATCTGATTTGTGGTGAGGGGAGAGAGATAAAAGCTCATTTAGGAACGACATGAACATGCTGCGTAGGTAGCTGTTTATCAGTAAATATCTCCACTGAGATTAAGAAAAGCAGTAGCTTAATAAATTAAGTACTTCCTGGTATGGTTACTGTACTGGTAACTCCCCAAAAGAATCTGGATTGTGGTGAGGGAACAGAGAAAAAAGCTCATTTAGGACCTGCACTTACGAAGGGGGTAGGCAGCTGTATATCAGGGAGTAAACCTTCTGAGAATAAAAACAGCTGGAGCTTGTTAAGGTAATTACACAGGGGAAAGGATAATGTACTGGGAACTCCTCAGAAGAATCTGATTTGTGGTGAGGGGAGAGAGATAAAAGCTCATTTAGGAACGACATGAACATGCTGCGTAGGTAGCTGTTTATCAGTAAATATCTCCACTGAGATTAAGAAAAGCAGTAGCTTAATAAATTAAGTACTTCCTGGTATGGTTACTGTACTGGTAACTCCCAAAAGAATCTGGATTGTGGTGAGGGAACAGAGAAAAAATCTCATTTAGGACCTGCACTTACGAAGGGGGTAGGCAGCTGTATATCAGGGAGTAAACCTTCTGAGAATAAAAACAGCTGGAGCTTGTTAAGGTAATTACACAGGGGAAAGGATAATGTACTGGGAACTCCTCAGAAGAATCTGATTTGTGGTGAGGGGAGAGAGATAAAAGCTCATTTAGGAACGACATGAACATGCTGCATAGGTAGCTGTTTATCAGTAAAATCTCCACTGAGATTAAGAAAAGCAGTAGCTTAATAAATTAAGTACTTCCTGGTATGGTTACTGTACTGGTAACTCCCCAAAAGAATCTGGATTGTGGTTTGGGAACAGAGAAAAAAGCTCATTTAGGACCTTCACTTATGAAGGGGGTAGGCAGCTGTATATCAGGGAGTACTCCTTCTGAGAATAAAAACAGCTGGAGCATGTAAAGGTAATTACACAGGGGAAAGGATAATGTACTGGGAACTCCTCAGAAGAATCTGATTTGTGGTGAGGGGAGAGAGATAAAAGCTCATTTAAGAACGACATGAACATGCTGCGTAGGTAGCTGTTTATCAGTAAATATCTCCACTGAGATTAAGAAAAGCAGTAGCTTAATAAATTAAGTACTTCCTGGTAAGGTTACTGTATGGTAACTCCCCAAAAGAATCTGGATTGTGGTGAGGGAACAGAGAAAAAAGCTCATGTAGGACCTGCACTTACGAAGGGGGTAGGCAGCTGTATATCAGGGAGTAAACCTTCGGAAAATAAAAACAGCTGGAGCTTGTTAACGTAATTACACAGGGGAAAGGATAATGTACTGGGAACTCCTCAGAAGAATCTGATTCGTGGTGAGGGGAGAGAGATAAAAGCTCATTTAGGAAAGACATGAACATGCTGCGTAGGTAGCTGTTTATCAGTAAATATCTCCACTGAGATTAAGAAAAGCAGTAGCTTAATAAATTAAGTACTTCCTGGTATGGTTACTGTACTGGTCACTCCAAAAAAGAATCTGGATTGTGGTGAGGGAACAGAGAAAAAAGCTCATTTAGGACCTGCACTTACGAAGGGGGTAGGCAGCTGTATATCAGGGAGTAAACCTTCTGAGAATAAAAACAGCTGGAGCTTGTTAAGGTAATTACACAGGGAAAGGATAATGTACTGGGAAATCCTCAGAAGAATCTGATTTGTGGTGAGGGGAGAGAGATAAAAGCTCATTTAGGAACGACATGAACATGCTGCATAGGTAGCTGTTTATCAGTAAATATCTCCACTGAGATTAAGAAAAGCAGTAGCTTAATAAATTAAGTACTTCCTGGTATGGTTACTGTACTGTTAACTCCCCAAAAGTATCTGGATTGTGGTGAGGGAAGAGAGAATAAAGCTCATTTAGGACCGGCACTTACGAAGGGGGTAGGCAGCTGTATATCAGGGAGTAAACCTTCTGAGAATAAAAACAGCTGGAGCTTGTTAAGGTAATTACACAGGGGAAAGGATAATGTACTGGGAACTCCTCAGAAGAATCTGATTTGTGGTGAGGGGAGAGAGATAAAAGCTCATTTAGGAACGACATGAACATGCTGCGTAGGTAGCTGTTTATCAGTAAATATCTCCGCTGAGATTAAGAAAAGCAGTAGCTTAATAAATTAAGTATTTACTGATATGGTTACTCTACTGGTAACTCCCCAAAAGAATCTGGATTGTGGTGAGGGAACAGAGAAAAAAGCTCATTTAGGACCTGTACTTACGAAGGGGGTAGGCAGCAGTATATCAGGGAGTAAACCTTCTGAGAATAAAAACAGCCGGAGCTTGTTAAGGTAATTACACAGGGGAAAGGATAATGTACTGGGAACTCCTCAGAAGAATCTGATTTGTGGTGAGGGGAGAGAGATAAAAGCTCATTTAGGAGCGACATGAACATGCTGTGTAGGTAGCTGTTTATCAGTAAATATCTCCACTGAGATTAAGAAAAGCAGTAGCTTAATAAATTAAGTACTTCCTGGTATGGATACTGTACTGGAAACTCCCCAAAAGAATCTGGATTGTGGTGAGGGAACAGAGAAAAAATCTCATTTAGGACCTGCACTTACGAAGGGGGTAGGCAGCTGTATATCAGGGAGTAAACCTTCTGAGAATAAAAACAGCTGGAGCTTGTTACGGTAATTACACAGGGGAAAGGATAATGTACTGGGAACTCCTCAGAAGAATCTGATTTGTGGTGAGGGGAGAGAGATAAAAGCTCATTTAGGAACGACATGAACATGCTGCATAGGTAGCTGTTTATCAGTAAAATCTCCACTGAGATTAAGAAAAGCAGTAGCTTAATAAATTAAGTACTTCCTGGTATGGTTACTGTACTGGTAACTCCCCAAAAGAATCTGGATTGTGGTTTGGGAACAGAGAAAAAAGCTCATTTAGGACCTTCACTTATGAAGGGGGTAGGCAGCTGTATATCAGGGAGTACACCTTCTGAGAATAAAAACAGCTGGAGCATGTAAAGGTAATTACACAGGGGAAAGGATAATGTACTGGGAACTCCTCAGAAGAATCTGATTTGTGGTGAGGGGAGAGAGATAAAAGCTCATTTAAGAACGACATGAACATGCTGCGTAGGTAGCTGTTTATCAGTAAATATCTCCACTGAGATTAAGAAAAGCAGTAGCTTAATAAATTAAGTACTTCCTGGTAAGGTTACTGTATTGGTAACTCCCCAAAAGAATCTGGATTGTGGTGAGGGAACAGAGAAAAAAGCTCATGTAGGACCTGCACTTACGAAGGGGGTAGGCAGCTGTATATCAGGGAGTAAACCTTCGGAAAATAAAAACAGCTGGAGCTTGTTAAGGTAATTACACAGGGAAAGGATAATGTACTGGGAACTCCTCAGAAGAATCTGATTTGTGGTGAGGGGAGAGCGATAAAAGCTCATTTAGGAACGACATGAACATGCTGCGTTTGTAGCTGTTTATCAGTAAATATCTCCACTGAGATTAAGAAAAGCAGTAGCTTAATAAATTAAGTACTTCCTGGTATGTTTACTGTACTGGTAACTCCCAAAAGAATCTGGATTGTGGTGAGGGAACAGAGAAAAAAGCTCATTTAGGACCTGCACTTACGAAGGGGGTAGGCAGCTGTATATCAGGGAGTAAAGCTTCTGAGAATAAAAACAGCTGGAGCTTGTTAAGGTAATTACACAGGGGAAAGGATAATGTACTGTGAACTCCTCAAAAGAATCTGATTTGTGGTGAGGGGAGAGAGACAAAAGCTCATTTAGGAACGACATGAACATGCTTCGAACGTAGCTGTTTATCAGTAAATATCTCCACTGAGATTAAGAAAAGCAGTAGCTTAATAAATTAAGTACTTCCTCGTATGGATACTGTACTGGTAACTCCCCAAAACAATCTGGATTGTGGTGAGGGAACAGAGAAAAAAGCTCATTTAAGACCTGCACTTATGAAGGAGGTAGGCAGTTGTATATCAGGGAGTAAACCTTCTGAGAATAAAAACAGCTGGAGCTTATGAAGTTAATTACCCAGGGGAAAGGAAAATGTACTGGGAACTCCTCAGAAGAATCTTATTTGTGGTGAGGGGAGAGAGATGAAAGCTCATTTAGGAACGATATGAACATGCTGCGTAGGTAGCTGTTTATCAGTAAATATCTCCACTGAGATTATAAAAGCAGTACCTTAATAAATTAAGTACTTCCTGGTATGGTTACTGTACTGGTAACTCCCCAAAAGAATCTGGATTGTGGTGAGGGAACAGAGCAGAAAGCTCATTTAGGACCTGCACTTACGAAGGGGGTAGGCAGCTGTATATCAGGGAGTAAACCTTCTGAGAATAAAAACAGCTGGAGCTTGTTAAGGTAAATACACAGGGGAAAGGATAATGTACTGGGAACTCCTCAGAAGAATCTGATTTGTGGTGAGGGGAGAGAGATAAAAGCTCATTTAGGAACGACATGAACATGCTGCGTAGGTAGCTGTTTATCAGTAAATATCTCCACTGAGATTAAGAAAAGCAGTAGCTTAATAAATTAAGTACTTCCTGGTATGGTTACTGTACTGGTAACTCCACAAAAGAATCTGTATTGTGGTGAGGGAAGAGAGAAAAAAGCTCATTTAGGACCTGCATTTACGAAGGGGGTAGGCAGCTGTATATCAGGGAGTAAACCTTCTGAGAATAAAAACAGCTGGAGCTTGTTAAGGTAATTACACAGGGGAAAGGATAATGTACTGGGAACTCCTCAGAAGAATCTGATTTGTGGTGAGGGGAGAGAGATAAAAGCTCATTTAGGAACGACATGAACATGCTGCGTAGGTAGTTATTAATCAGTAAATATCTCCACTGAGATTAAGAAAAGCAGTAGCTTAATAAATTAAGTACTTCCTGGTATAGTTACTATACTGGTAACTCCCCAAAAGAATCTGGATTGTGGTGAGGGAACAGAGAAAAAAGCTCATTTAGGACCTGCACTTACGAACGTGGTAGACAGCTGTATATCAGGGAGTAAACCTTCTGAGAATAAAAACAGCTGGAGCTTGTTAAGGTAATTACACAGGGGAAAGGATAATGTACTGGGAACTCCTCAGAAGAATCTGATTTGTGGTGAGGAGAGAGATAAAAGCTCATTTAGGAACGACATGAACATGCTGCGTAGGTAGCTGTTTATCAGTAAATATCTCCACTGAGATTAAGAAAAGCAGTAGCTTAATAAATTAAGTACTTCCTGGTATTGTTACTGTACTGGTAACTCCCCAAAGAATCTGGATTGTGGTGAGTTAACAGAGAAAAAAGCTCATTTAGGACCTGCACTTTCTAAGGGGGTAGGCAGCTGTATATCAGGGAGTAAACCTTCTGAGAATAAAAACAGCTGGAGCTTGTTAAGGTAATTACACAGGGGAAAGGATAATATACTGGGAACTCCTCAGAAGAATCTGATTTGTTGTGAGGGGAGAGAGATAAAAGCTCATTTATGAACGACATGAACATGCTGCGTAGGTAGCTGTTTATCAGTAAATATCTCCACTGATATTAAGAAAAGCAGTAGCTTAATAAATTAAGTACTTCCTTTTATGCTTACTGTACTGGTAACTCCCCAAAAGAATCTGGATTGTGGTGAGGGAACAGAGAAAAAAGCTCATTTAGGACCTGCACTTACGAAGGGGGTAGGCAGCTGTATATCAGGGAGTAAACCTTCTGAGAATAAAAACAGCTGGAGCTTGTTAAGGTAATTACACAGAGGAAAGGATAATGTACTGGGAACTCCTCAAAAGAATCTGATTTGTGGTGAGGGGAGAGAGAAAAAAGCTCATTTAGGAACGACATGAACATGCTTCGAACGTAGCTGTTTATCAGTAAATATCTCCACTGAGATTAAGAAAAGCAGTAGCTTAATAAATTAAGTACTTCCTCGTATGGATACTGTACTGGTAACTCCCCAAAACAATCTGGATTGTGGTGAGGGAACAGAGAAAAAAGCTCATTTAGGACCTGCACTTTCGAAGGGGGTAGGCAGCTGTATATCAGGGAGTAAACCTTCTGAGAATAAAAACAGCTGGAGCTTGTTAAGGTAATTACACAGGGGAAAGGATAATGTACTGGGAACTCCTCAGAAGAATCTGATTTCTGGTGAGGGGAGAGAGATTAAAACTCATTTAGGAATGACATGAACATGCTGCATAGGTAGCTGTTTATCAGTAAATATCTCCACTGAGATTAAGAAAAGCAGTAGCTTAATAAATTAAGTACTTCCTGGTATGGTTACTGTACTGGTCACTCCAAAAAAGAATCTGGATTGTGGTGAGGGAACAGAGAAAAAAGCTCATTTAGGACCTGCACTTACGAAGGGGGTAGGCAGCTGTATATCAGGGAGTAAACCTTCTGAGAATAAAAACAGCTGGAGCTTGTTAAGGTAATTACACAGGGGAAAGGATAATGTACTGGGAACTCCTCAGAAGAATCTGATTTGTGGTGAGGGGAGAGAGATAAAAGCTCATTTAGGAACGACATGAACATGCTGCATAGGTAGCTGTTTATCCGTAAATATCTCCACTGAGATTAAGAAAAGCATTAGCTTAATAAACTAAGTACTTCCTGGTATGGTTAGTGTACTGGTAACTCCCCAAAAGAATCTGGATTGTGGTGAGGGAACAGAGAAAAAAGCTCATTTAGGACCTGCACTTACGAAGGGGGTAGGCAGCTGTCTATCAGGGAGTAAACCTTCTGAGAATAAAAACAGCTGGAGCTTGATAAGGTAATTACACAGGGGAAAGGATAATGTACTGGGAACTCCTCAGAAGAATCTGATTCGTGGTGAGGGGAGAGAGATAAAAGCTCATTTAGGAACGACATGAACATGCTGCGTACGTAGCTGTTTATCAGTAAATATCTCCACTGAGATTAAGAAAAGCAGTAGCTTAATAAATTAAGTACTTCCTGGTCTGGTTACAGTACTGGTAACTCCCCAAAAGAATCTGGATTGTTGTTAGGGAACAGAGAATAAAGCTCATTTAGGACCTGCACTTACGAAGGGGGTAGGCAGCAGTATATCAGGGAGTAAACCTTCTGAGAATAAAAACAGCTGGAGCTTGTTAAGGTAATTACACAGGGGAAAGGATAATGTACTGGGAACTCCTCAGAAGAATCTGATTTGTGGTGAGGGGAGAGAGATAAAAGCTCATTTAGGAACAACATTAACATGCTGCGTAGGTAGCTGTTTATCAGTAAATATCTCCACTGAGATTAAGAAAAGCAGTAGCTTAATAAATTAAGTACTTCATGGTATGTTTACTGTACTGGTAACTTCCCAGAAGAATCTGGATTGTGGTGAGGGAACAGAGAAAAAAGCTCATTTAGGACCTGCACTTACAAAGGGGGTAGGCAGCTGTAAATCAGGGAGTAAACCTTCTGAGAATAAAAACAGCTGGAGCTTGTTAAGGTAATTACACAGGGGAAAGGATAATGTACTGGGAACTCCTCAGAAGAATCTGATTTGTGGTGAGGGGAGAGAGATAAAAGCTCATATAGGAACGACATGAACATGCTGCGTAGGTAGCTGTTTATCAGTAAATATCTAAACTGAGATTAAGAAAAGCAGTAGCTTAATAAATTAAGTACTGCCTGGTATGGTTACTGTACTGGTAACTCTCCAGAAGAATCTGGATTGTGGTGAGGGAACAGAGAAAAAAGCTCATTTAGGACCTGCACTTACGAAGGGGGTAGGCAGCTGTATATCAGGGAGTAAACCTTCTGAGAATAAAAACAGCTGGAACTTGTTAAGGTAATTACACAGGGGAAAGGATAATGTACTGGGAACTCCTCAGAAGAATCTGATTTGTGGTGAGGGGAGAGAGATAAAAGCTCATTTAGGAACGACATGAACATGCTGCGTAGGTAGCTGTTTATCAGTAAATATCTCTACTGAGATTAAGAAAAGCAGTAGCTTAATAAATTAAGTACTTCCTGGTCTGGTTACAGTACTGGTAACTCCCCAAAAGAATCTGGATTGTTGTGAGGGAACAGAGAAAAAAGCTCATTTAGGACCTGCACTTACGAAGGGGGTAGGCAGCAGTATATCAGGGCGTAAACCTTCTGAGAATATATACAGGTGGAGCTTGTTAAGGTAATTACACAGGGGAAAGTATAATGTACTGGGAACTCCTCAAAAGAATCTGATTTGTGGTGAGGGGAGAGAGACAAAAGCTCATTTAGGAACGACATGAACATGCTTCGAACGTAGCTGTTTATCAGTAAATATCTCCACTGAGATTAAGAAAAGCAGTAGCTTAATAAATTAAGTACTTCCTCGTATGGATACTGTACTGGTAACTCCCCAAAACAATCTGGATTGTGGTGAGGGAACAGAGAAAAAAGCTCATTTAAGACCTGCACTTATGAAGGAGGTAGGCAGTTGTATATCAGGGAGTAAACCTTCTGAGAATAAAAACAGCTGGAGCTTATGAAGTTAATTACCCAGGGGAAAGGAAAATGTACTGGGAACTCCTCAGAAGAATCTTATTTGTGGTGAGGGGAGAGAGATGAAAGCTCATTTAGGAACGATATGAACATGCTGCGTAGGTAGCTGTTTATCAGTAAATATCTCCACTGAGATTATAAAAGCAGTACCTTAATAAATTAAGTACTTCCTGGTATGGTTACTGTACTGGTAACTCCCCAAAAGAATCTGGATTGTGGTGAGGGAACAGAGCAGAAAGCTCATTTAGGACCTGCACTTACGAAGGGGGTAGGCAGCTGTATATCAGGGAGTAAACCTTCTGAGAATAAAAACAGCTGGAGCTTGTTAAGGTAAATACACAGGGGAAAGGATAATGTACTGGGAACTCCTCAGAAGAATCTGATTTGTGGTGAGGGGAGAGAGATAAAAGCTCATTTAGGAACGACATGAACATGCTGCGTAGGTAGCTGTTTATCAGTAAATATCTCCACTGAGATTAAGAAAAGCAGTAGCTTAATAAATTAAGTACTTCCTGGTATGGTTACTGTACTGGTAACTCCACAAAAGAATCTGTATTGTGGTGAGGGAAGAGAGAAAAAAGCTCATTTAGGACCTGCATTTACGAAGGGGGTAGGCAGCTGTATATCAGGGAGTAAACCTTCTGAGAATAAAAACAGCTGGAGCTTGTTAAGGTAATTACACAGGGGAAAGGATAATGTACTGGGAACTCCTCAGAAGAATCTGATTTGTGGTGAGGGGAGAGAGATAAAAGCTCATTTAGGAACGACATGAACATGCTGCGTAGGTAGTTATTAATCAGTAAATATCTCCACTGAGATTAAGAAAAGCAGTAGCTTAATAAATTAAGTACTTCCTGGTATAGTTACTATACTGGTAACTCCCCAAAAGAATCTGGATTGTGGTGAGGGAACAGAGAAAAAAGCTCATTTAGGACCTGCACTTACGAACGTGGTAGACAGCTGTATATCAGGGAGTAAACCTTCTGAGAATAAAAACAGCTGGAGCTTGTTAAGGTAATTACACAGGGGAAAGGATAATGTACTGGGAACTCCTCAGAAGAATCTGATTTGTGGTGAGGAGAGAGATAAAAGCTCATTTAGGAACGACATGAACATGCTGCGTAGGTAGCTGTTTATCAGTAAATATCTCCACTGAGATTAAGAAAAGCAGTAGCTTAATAAATTAAGTACTTCCTGGTATTGTTACTGTACTGGTAACTCCCCAAAGAATCTGGATTGTGGTGAGTTAACAGAGAAAAAAGCTCATTTAGGACCTGCACTTTCTAAGGGGGTAGGCAGCTGTATATCAGGGAGTAAACCTTCTGAGAATAAAAACAGCTGGAGCTTGTTAAGGTAATTACACAGGGGAAAGGATAATATACTGGGAACTCCTCAGAAGAATCTGATTTGTTGTGAGGGGAGAGAGATAAAAGCTCATTTATGAACGACATGAACATGCTGCGTAGGTAGCTGTTTATCAGTAAATATCTCCACTGATATTAAGAAAAGCAGTAGCTTAATAAATTAAGTACTTCCTTTTATGCTTACTGTACTGGTAACTCCCCAAAAGAATCTGGATTGTGGTGAGGGAACAGAGAAAAAAGCTCATTTAGGACCTGCACTTACGAAGGGGGTAGGCAGCTGTATATCAGGGAGTAAACCTTCTGAGAATAAAAACAGCTGGAGCTTGTTAAGGTAATTACACAGAGGAAAGGATAATGTACTGGGAACTCCTCAAAAGAATCTGATTTGTGGTGAGGGGAGAGAGAAAAAAGCTCATTTAGGAACGACATGAACATGCTTCGAACGTAGCTGTTTATCAGTAAATATCTCCACTGAGATTAAGAAAAGCAGTAGCTTAATAAATTAAGTACTTCCTCGTATGGATACTGTACTGGTAACTCCCCAAAACAATCTGGATTGTGGTGAGGGAACAGAGAAAAAAGCTCATTTAGGACCTGCACTTTCGAAGGGGGTAGGCAGCTGTATATCAGGGAGTAAACCTTCTGAGAATAAAAACAGCTGGAGCTTGTTAAGGTAATTACACAGGGGAAAGGATAATGTACTGGGAACTCCTCAGAAGAATCTGATTTCTGGTGAGGGGAGAGAGATTAAAACTCATTTAGGAATGACATGAACATGCTGCATAGGTAGCTGTTTATCAGTAAATATCTCCACTGAGATTAAGAAAAGCAGTAGCTTAATAAATTAAGTACTTCCTGGTATGGTTACTGTACTGGTCACTCCAAAAAAGAATCTGGATTGTGGTGAGGGAACAGAGAAAAAAGCTCATTTAGGACCTGCACTTACGAAGGGGGTAGGCAGCTGTATATCAGGGAGTAAACCTTCTGAGAATAAAAACAGCTGGAGCTTGTTAAGGTAATTACACAGGGGAAAGGATAATGTACTGGGAACTCCTCAGAAGAATCTGATTTGTGGTGAGGGGAGAGAGATAAAAGCTCATTTAGGAACGACATGAACATGCTGCATAGGTAGCTGTTTATCCGTAAATATCTCCACTGAGATTAAGAAAAGCATTAGCTTAATAAACTAAGTACTTCCTGGTATGGTTAGTGTACTGGTAACTCCCCAAAAGAATCTGGATTGTGGTGAGGGAACAGAGAAAAAAGCTCATTTAGGACCTGCACTTACGAAGGGGGTAGGCAGCTGTCTATCAGGGAGTAAACCTTCTGAGAATAAAAACAGCTGGAGCTTGATAAGGTAATTACACAGGGGAAAGGATAATGTACTGGGAACTCCTCAGAAGAATCTGATTCGTGGTGAGGGGAGAGAGATAAAAGCTCATTTAGGAACGACATGAACATGCTGCGTACGTAGCTGTTTATCAGTAAATATCTCCACTGAGATTAAGAAAAGCAGTAGCTTAATAAATTAAGTACTTCCTGGTCTGGTTACAGTACTGGTAACTCCCCAAAAGAATCTGGATTGTTGTTAGGGAACAGAGAATAAAGCTCATTTAGGACCTGCACTTACGAAGGGGGTAGGCAGCAGTATATCAGGGAGTAAACCTTCTGAGAATAAAAACAGCTGGAGCTTGTTAAGGTAATTACACAGGGGAAAGGATAATGTACTGGGAACTCCTCAGAAGAATCTGATTTGTGGTGAGGGGAGAGAGATAAAAGCTCATTTAGGAACAACATTAACATGCTGCGTAGGTAGCTGTTTATCAGTAAATATCTCCACTGAGATTAAGAAAAGCAGTAGCTTAATAAATTAAGTACTTCATGGTATGTTTACTGTACTGGTAACTTCCCAGAAGAATCTGGATTGTGGTGAGGGAACAGAGAAAAAAGCTCATTTAGGACCTGCACTTACAAAGGGGGTAGGCAGCTGTAAATCAGGGAGTAAACCTTCTGAGAATAAAAACAGCTGGAGCTTGTTAAGGTAATTACACAGGGGAAAGGATAATGTACTGGGAACTCCTCAGAAGAATCTGATTTGTGGTGAGGGGAGAGAGATAAAAGCTCATATAGGAACGACATGAACATGCTGCGTAGGTAGCTGTTTATCAGTAAATATCTAAACTGAGATTAAGAAAAGCAGTAGCTTAATAAATTAAGTACTGCCTGGTATGGTTACTGTACTGGTAACTCTCCAGAAGAATCTGGATTGTGGTGAGGGAACAGAGAAAAAAGCTCATTTAGGACCTGCACTTACGAAGGGGGTAGGCAGCTGTATATCAGGGAGTAAACCTTCTGAGAATAAAAACAGCTGGAACTTGTTAAGGTAATTACACAGGGGAAAGGATAATGTACTGGGAACTCCTCAGAAGAATCTGATTTGTGGTGAGGGGAGAGAGATAAAAGCTCATTTAGGAACGACATGAACATGCTGCGTAGGTAGCTGTTTATCAGTAAATATCTCTACTGAGATTAAGAAAAGCAGTAGCTTAATAAATTAAGTACTTCCTGGTCTGGTTACAGTACTGGTAACTCCCCAAAAGAATCTGGATTGTTGTGAGGGAACAGAGAAAAAAGCTCATTTAGGACCTGCACTTACGAAGGGGGTAGGCAGCAGTATATCAGGGCGTAAACCTTCTGAGAATATATACAGGTGGAGCTTGTTAAGGTAATTACACAGGGGAAAGTATAATGTACTGGGAACTCCTCAGAAGAATCTGATTTGTGGTGAGGGGAGAGAGATAAAAGCTCATTTAGGGACGAAATGAATATGCTGCGTAGGTAGCTGTTTATCAGTAAATATCTCCACTGAGATTAAGAAAAGCAGTAGCTTAATAAATTAAGTACTTCCTGGTATGGTTACTGTACTGGTAACTCCCCAGAAGAATCTGGATTGTGGTGAGGGAACAGAGAAAAAAGCTCATTTAGGACCTGCACTTACAAAGGGGGTAGGCAGCTGTATATCAGGGAGTAAACCTTCTGAGAATAAAAACAGCTGGAGCTTGTTAAGGTAATTACACAGGGGAAAGGATAATGTACTGGGAACTCCTCAGAAGAATCTGATTTGTGGTGAGGGGAGAGAGATAAAAGCTCATATAGGAACGACATGAACATGCTGCGTAGGTAGCTGTTTATCAGTAAATATCTAAACTGAGATTAAGAAAAGCAGTAGCTTAATAAATTAAGTACTTCCTGGTATGGTAACTGTACTGGTAACTCTCCAAAAGAATCTGGATTGTGGTGAGGGAACAGAGAAAAAAGCTCATTTAGGACCTGCACTTACAAAGGGGGTAGGCAGCTGTATATCAGGGAGTAAACCTTCTGAGAATAAAAACAGCTGGAACTTGTTAAGGTAATTACACAGGGGAAAGGATAACGTACTGGGAACTTCTCAGAAGAATCTGATTTCTGGTGAGGGGAGAGAGATAAAAGCTCATTTAGGAACGACATGAACATGCTGCGTAGGTCGCTGTTTATCAGTAAATATCTCCACTGAGATTAAGAAAAGCAGTAGCTTAATAAATTAAGTACTTCCTGGTATGGTTACTGTACTGGTAACTCCCCAAAAGCATCTGGATTGTGGTGAGGGAACAGAGAAAAAAGCTCATTTAGAACCTGCACTTACGAAGGGGGTAGGCAGCTGTATATCAGGGAGTAAACCTTCTGGGAATAAAAACAGCTGGATCTTGTTAAGGTAATTACACAGGGGAAAGGATAAAATATTGGGAACTCCTCAGAAGAATCTGATTTGTGGTGAGGGGAGAGAGATAAAAGCTCATTTAGGAACGACATGAACATGCTGCGTAGGTAGCTGTTTATCAGTAAATATCTCCACTGAGATTACGAAAAGCAGTAGCTCAATAAATTAAGTACTTCCTGGTATGGTTACTGTACTGGTAACTCCCCAAAAGAATCTGGATTGTGGTGAGGGATCAGAGAAAAACGCTCAATTAGGACCTGCACATACGAATGGGGTAGGCAGCTGTATATCAGGGAATAAACCTTCTGAGAATAAAATCAGCTGGAGCTTGTTAAGGTAATTACACAGGGGAAATTATAAAGTACTGGGAACTCCTCAGAAGAATCTGATTTGTGGTGAGGGGATAGAGATAAAAGTTAACTTAGGAACGACATGAACATGCTGCGTACGTAGCTGTTTATCAGTAAATATCTCCACTGAGATTAAGAAAAGCAGTAGCTTAATAAATTAAGTACTTCCTGGTATGGTTACTGTACTGGTAACTCCCCAAAAGAATCTGGATTGTGGTGAGGGAACAGAGAAAAAAGCTCATTTAGGACCTGCACTGACGAAGGGTGTAGGCAGCTGTATATCAGGGAGTAAACCTTCTAAGAATAAAAACAGCTGGAACTTGTTAAGGTAATTACACAGGGGAAAGGATAACGTACTGGGAACTTCTAAGAAGAATCTGATTTCTGGTGAGGGGAGAGAGATAAAAGCTCATTTAGGAACGACATGAACATGCTGCGTACGTAGCTGTTTATCAGTAAATATCTCCACTGAGATTAAGAAAAGCAGTAGCTTAATAAATTAAGTACTTCCTGGTATGGTTACTGTACTGGTAACTCCCCAAAAGCATCTGGATTGTGGTGAGGGAACAGGGAAAAAAGCTCATTTAGAACCTGCACTTACGAAGGGGGTAGGCAGCTGTATATCAGGGAGTAAACCTTCTGGGAATAAAAACAGCTGGATCTTGTTAAGGTAATTACACAGGGGAAAGGATAAAATATTGGGAACTCCTCAGAAGAATCTGATTTGTGGTGAGGGGAGAGAGATAAAAGCTCATTTAGGAACGACATGAACATGCTGCGTAGGTAGCTGTTTATCAGTAAATATCTCCACTGAGATTACCAAAAGCAGTAGCTCAATAAATTAAGTACTTCCTGGTATGGTTACTGTACTGGTAACTCCCCAAAAGAATCTGGATTGTGGTGAGGGAACAGAGAAAAAAGTTAATTTAGGACCTGCACTTACGAAGGGGGTAGGCAGCTGTATATGAGGGAGTAAACCTTCTGAGAATAAAAACAGCTGGAGCTTTTTAAGGTAATTACACAGGGGAAAGGATAATGTACTGGGAACAATTCAGAAGAATCTGATTTGTGGTGAGGGGAGAGAGATAAAAGCTCATTTAGGAACGACATGAACATGCTGCGTAGGTAGCTGTTTATCAGTAAATATCTCCACTGAGATTAAGAAAAGCAGTAGCTTAATAAATTAAGTACTTCCTGGTATGGTTACTCTACTGGTAACTCCCCAAAAGAATCTGGATTGTGGTGATGGAACAGAGAAAATAGCTCATTTAGGACCTGCACTTACGAAGGGGATAGGCAGCTGGATATCAGGGAGTAAACCTTCTGAGAATAAAATCAGCTGGAGCTTGTTAAGGTAATTACACAGGGGAAAGGATAATGTAATGGGAACTCCTTAGAAGAATCTGATTTGTGGTGAGGGGAGAGAGAAAAAGCTCATGTAGGGACGACATGAACATGCTGCGTAGGTAGCTGTTTATCAGTAAATATCTCCACTGAGATTAAGAAAAGCAGTAGCTTAATAAATTAAGTACTTCCTGGTATGGTTACTGTACTGGTAACTCCCCAAAAGAATCTGGATTGTGGTGAGGGAACAGAGAAAAAAGCTCATTTAGGACCTGCACTTTCGAAGGGGGTAGGCATCTGTATATCAGGGAGTAAACCTTCTGAGAATAAAAACAGCTGGAGCTTGTTAAGGTAATTAAACAGGGGAAAGGATAATGTACTGGGAACTCCTCAGAAGAATCTGAATTGTGGTGAGGGGAGAGAGATAAAAGCTCATTTAGGAACAACATTAACATGCTGCATAAGTAGCTGTTTATCAGTAAATATCTCCACTGAGACTAAGAAAAGCAGTAGCTTAATAAATTAAGTACTTCCTGGTATGCTTACTCTACTGGGAACTCCCCAAAAGAATCTGGATTGTGGTGAGGGAACAGAGAAAATAGCTCATTTAGGACCTGCACTTACGAAGGGGGTAGGCAGCTGTATATCAGGGAGTAAACCTTCTGAGAATAAAAACAGCTGGAGCTTGTTAAGGTAATTACACAGGGGAAAGGATAATGTACTGGGAACTCCTCAGAAGAATCTGATTTGTGGTGAGGGGAGAGAGATAAAAGCTCATTTAGGAACGACATGAACATGCTGCGTAGGTAGCTGTTTATCAGTAAATATCTCCACTGAGATTAAGAAAAGCAGTAGCTTAATAAATTAAGTACTTCCTGGAATGGTTACTGTACTGGTAACTCCCCAAAAGAATCTGGATTGTGGTGAGGGAACAGAGAAAAAAGCTCATTTAGGACCTGCACTTACCAAGGGGGTAGGCAGCTGTATATCAGGGAGTAAACCTTCTGAGAATAAAAACAGCTGGAGCTTGTTAAGGTAATTACACAGGGGAAAGGATAATGTACTGGGAACTCCTCAGAAGAATCTGATTTGTGGTGAGGGGAGAGAGATAAAAGCTCATTTAGGAACGACATGAACATGCTGCGTAGGTAGCTGTTTATCAGTAAATATCTCCACTGAGATTAAGAAAAGCAGTAGCTTAATAAGTTAAGTACTTCCTCGGATGGTTACTGTACTGGAAACTCCCCAAAAGAATCTGGATTGTGGTGAGGGAACAGAGAAAAAAGCTCATTTAGGACCTGCACTGACGAAGGGGGTAGGCAGCTGTATATCAGGGAGTAAACGTTCTGAGAATAAAAACAGCTGGAGCTTCTTAAGGTAATTACACAGGGGAAATTATAAAGTACTGGCAACTCCTCAGAAGAATCTGATTTGTGGTGAGGGGAGAGAGATAACAGCTCATTTATGAACGACATGAACATGCTGCCTACCTAGATGTTTATCAGTAAATTTCTCCACTGAGATTAAGAAAAGCAGTAGCTTAATAAATTAAGTACTTCCTGGTATGGTTACTGTACTGGTAACTCCCCAAAAGAATCTGGATTGTTGTTAGGGAACAGAGAAAAAAGCTCATTTAGGACCTGCACTTACGAAGGGGGTAGGCAGCTGTATATCAGGGAGTAAACCTTCTGAGAACAAAAACAGCTGGAGCTTGTTAAGGTAATTACACAGGGGAAAGGATAATGTACTGGGAACTCCTCAGAAGAATCTGATTTGTGGTGAGGGGAGAGAGATAAAAGCTCATTTAGGAACGACATGAACATACTGCGTAGGTAGCTGTTTATCAGTAAATATCTCCACTGAGATTAAGAAAAGCAGTAGCTTAATAAATTAAGTACTTCCTGCTATGGTTACTGTACTGGTAACTCCCCAAAAGAATCTGGATTGTGGTGAGGGAACAGAGAAAAAAGCTCATTTAAGACCTGCACTTACGAAGGGGGTAGGCAGCTGTATATCAGGGAGTAAACCTTCTGAGAATAAAAACAGCTGGAGTTTGTTAAGGTAATTACACAGGGGAAATTATAAAGTACTGGGAACTCCTCAGAAGAATGTGATTTGTGGTGACGGGAGAGAGATAAAAGCTCATTTAGGATCGAGATGAACATGCTGCATAGGTAGCTGTTTTTCAGTAAATATCTCCACTGAGATTAAGAAAAGCAGTAGCTTAATAAATTAAGTACTTCCTGGTATGGTTACTGTACTGGTAACTCCTCAAAAGAATCTGGATTGTGGTGAGGGAACAGAGAAAAAAGCTCATTTAGGACCTGCACTTATGAAGGGGGTAGGCAGCAGTATATCAGGGAGTAAACCTTCTGAGAATAAAAACAGCTGGAGCTTGTTAAGGTAATTACACAGGGGAAAGGATAATGTACTGGGAACTCCTCAGAAGAATCTGATTTGTGGTGAGGGGAGAGAGATAAAAGCTCATTTAGGAAAGACATGAACATGCTGCGAAGGTAGCTGTTTATCAGTAAATATCTCCACTGAGATTAAGAAAAGCAGTAGCTTAATAAATTAAGTACTTCCTGGTATGTATAATGTACTGGTATCTCCCCAAAAGAATCTGGATTGTGGTGAGGGTAGAGAGAAAAAAGCTCATTTAGGATCTGCACTTTTGAAGGGGGTAGGCAGCTGTATATCAGTGAGTAAACCTTCTGAGAATAAAAACAGCTGGAACTTGTTAAGGTAATTACACAGGGGAAAGGATAATGTACTGGGAACTCCTCAGAAGAATCTGATTTGTGGTGAAGGGAGAGAGATAAAAGCTCATTTAGGAACGACATGAACATGCTGCGTAGGTAGCTGTTTATCAGTAAATATCTCCACTGAGATTAAGAAAAGCAGTAGCTCAATAAATTAAGTACGTCCTGGTATAGTTACTGTACTGGTAACTCCCCAAAAGAATCTGGATTGTGGTGAGGGAACAGAGAAAAAAGCTCATTTAGGACCTGCACTTACGAAGGGGGTAGGCAGCTGTATATCAGGCAGTAAACCTTCTGAGAATAAAAACAGCTGTAGCTTGTTAAGGTAATTACACAGGGGAAAGGATAACGTACTGGGAACTTCTCAGAAGAATCTGATTTCTGGTGAGGGGAGAGAGATAAAAGCTCATTTAGGAACGACATGAACATGCTGCGTACGTAGCTGTTTATCAGTAAATATCTCCACTGAGATTAAGAAAAGCAGTAGCTTAATAAATTAAGTACTTCCTGGTATGGTTACTGTACTGGTAACTCCCCAAAAGCATCTGGATTGTGGTGAGGGAACAGATAAAAAAGCTCATTTAGAACCTGCACTTACGAAGGGGTTAGGCAGCTGTATATCAGGGAGTAAACCTTCTGGGAATAAAAACAGCTGGATCTTGTTAAGGTAATTACACAGGGGAAAGGATAAAATATTGGGAACTCCTCAGAAGAATCTGATTTGTGGTGAGGGGAGAGAGATAAAAGCTCATTTAGGAACGACATGAACATGCTGCGTAGGTAGCTGTTTATCAGTAAATATCTCCACTGAGATTACGAAAAGCAGTAGCTCAATAAATTAAGTACTTCCTGGTATGGTTACTGTACTGGTAACTCCCCAAAAGAATCTGGATTGTGGTGAGGGATCAGAGAAAAACGCTCAATTAGGACCTGCACATACGAATGGGGTAGGCAGCTGTATATCAGGGAATAAACCTTCTGAGAATAAAATCAGCTGGAGCTTGTTAAGGTAATTACACAGGGGAAATTATAAAGTACTGGGAACTCCTCAGAAGAATCTGATTTGTGGTGAGGGGATAGAGATAAAAGTTAACTTAGGAACGACATGAACATGCTGCGTACGTAGCTGTTTATCAGTAAATATCTCCACTGAGATTAAGAAAAGCAGTAGCTTAATAAATTAAGTACTTCCTGGTATGGTTACTGTACTGGTAACTCCCCAAAAGAATCTGGATTGTGGTGAGGGAACAGAGAAAAAAGCTCATTTAGGACCTGCACTGACGAAGGGTGTAGGCAGCTGTATATCAGGGAGTAAACCTTCTGAGAATAAAAACAGCTGGAGATTGTTAAGGTAATTACACAGGGGAAAGGATAATGTACTGGGAACTCCTCAGAAAAATCTGATTTGTGGTGAGGGGAGAGAGATAAAAGCTCATTTAGGAACGACATGAACATGCTGCGTAGGTAGCTGTTTATCAGTAAATATCTCCACTGAGATTAAGAAAAGCAGTAGCTTAATAAATTAAGTACTTCCTGGTATGGATCCTGTACTGGTAACTCCCCAAAAGAACGGGATTGTGGTGAGGGAACAGAGAAAAAAGCTCATTTATGACCTGCACTGACGAAGGGTGTAGGCAGCTGTATATCAGGGAGTAAACCTTCTGAGAATAAAAACAGCTGGAGCTTGTTAAGGTAATTACACAGGGGAAATTATAAAGTACTGGGAACTCCTCAGAAGAATCTGATTTGTGGTGAGGGGAGAGAGATAAAAGCTCATTAGGAACGATATGAACATGCTGTGTAGGTAGCTGTTTATCAGTAAATATCTCCACTGAGATTAAGAAAAGCAGTAGCTTAATAAATTAAGTACTTCCTGGTATGGTTACTGTACTGGTAACTCCCCAAAAGAATCTGGATTGTGTGAGGGAACAGAGAAAAAAGTTCATTTAGGACCTGCACTTACGAAGGGGGTAGGCAGCTGTATATGAGGGAGTAAACCTTCTGAGAATAAAACAGCTGGAGCTTTTTAAGGTAATTACACAGGGAAAGGATAATGTACTGGGAACAATTCAGAAAAATCTGATTTGTGGTGAGGGGAGAGAGATAAAAGCTCATTTAGGAACGACATGAACATGCTGCGTAGGTAGCTGTTTATCAGTAAATATCTCCACTGAGATTAAGAAAAGCAGTAGTTTAATAAATTAAGTACTTCCTGGTATGGTTACTCACTGGTAACTCCCCAAAAGAATCTGGATTGTGGTGAGGGAACAGAGAAAATAGCTCATTTAGGACCTGCACTTACGAAGGGATAGGCAGCTGGATATCAGGGAGTAAACCTTCTGAGAATAAAAACAGCTGGAGCTTGTTAAGGTAATTACACAGGGGAAAGGATAATGTACTGGGAACTCCTTAGAAGAATCTGATTTGTGGTGAGGGGAGAGAGATAAAAGCTCATTTAGGGACGACATGAACATGCTGCGTAGGTAGCTGTTTATCAGTAAATATCTCCACTGAGATTAAGAAAAGCAGTAGCTTACTAAATTAAGTACTTCCTGGAATGGTACTGTACTGGTAACTCCCCAAAAGAATCTGGATTGTGGTGAGGGAACAGAGAAAAAAGCTCATTTAAGACCTGCACTTACCAAGGGGGTAGGCAGCTGTATATCAGGGAGTAAACCTTCTGAGAATAAAAACAGCTGGAGCTTGTTAAGGTAATTACACAGGGGAAAGGATAATGTACTGGGAACTCCTCAGAAGAATCTGATTTGTGGTGAGGGGAGAGAGATAAAAGCTCATTTAGGAACGACATGAACATGCTGCGTAGGTAGCTGTTTATCAGTAAATATCTCCACTGAGATTAAGAAAAGCAGTAGCTTAATAAGTTAAGTACTTCCTGGTATGGTTACTGTACTGGAAACTCCCAAAAAGAATCTGGATTGTGGTGAGGGAACAGAGAAAAAAGCTCATTTAGGACCTGCACTGACGAAGGGGGTAGGCAGCTGTATATCAGGGAGTAAACGTTCTGAGAATAAAAAACAGCTGGAGCTTCTTAAGGTAATTACACAGGGGAAATTATAAAGTACTGGCAACTCCTCAGAAGAATCTGATTTGTGGTGAGGGGAGAGAGATAACAGCTCATTTAGGAACGACATGAACATGCTGCCTACCTAGCTGTTTATCAGTAAATTTCTCCACTGAGATTAAGAAAAGCAGTAGCTTAATAAATTAAGTACTTCCTGGTATGGTTACTGTACTCGTAACTCCCCAAAAGAATCTGGATTGTTGTTAGGGAACAGAGAAAAAAGCTCATTTAGGACCTGCACTTACGAAGGGGGTAGGCAGCTGTATATCAGGGAGTAAACCTTCTGAGAATAAAAACAGCTGGAGCTTGTTAAGGTAATTACACAGGGGAAAGGATAATGTACTGGGAACTCCTCAGAAGAATCTGATTTGTGGTGAGGGGAGAGAGATAAAAGCTCATTTAGGAACGACATGAACATACTGCGTAGGTAGCTGTTTATCAGTAAATATCTCCACTGAGATTAAGAAAAGCAGTAGCTTAATAAATTAAGTACTTCCTGCTATGGTTACTGTACTGGTAACTCCCCAAAAGAATCTGGATTGTGGTGAGGGAACAGAGAAAAAAGCTCATTTAGGACCTGCACTTACGAAGGGGGTAGGCAGCTGTATATCAGGGAGTAAACCTTCTGAGAATAAAAACAGCTGGAGTTTGTTAAGGTAATTACACAGGGAAATTATAAAGTACTGGGAACTCCTCAGAAGAATGTGATTTGTGGTGACGGGAGAGAGATAATAGCTCATTTAGGATCGAGATGAACATGCTGCATAGGTAGCTGTTTATCAGTAAATATCTCCACTGAGATTAAGAAAAGCAGTAGATTAATAAATTAAGTACTTCCTGGTATGGTTACTGTACTGGTAACTCCTCAAAAGAATCTGGATTGTGGTGAGGAACAGAGAAAAAAGCTCATTTAGGACCTGCACTTATGAAGGGGGTAGGCAGCAGTATATCAGGGAGTAAACCTTCTGAGAATAAAAACAGCTGGAGCTTGTTAAGGTAATTACACAGGGGAAAGGATAATGTACTGGGAACTCCTCAGAAGAATCTGATTTGTGGTGAGGGGAGAGAGATAAAAGCTCATTTAGGAAGACATGAACATGCTGCGAAGGTAGCTGTTTATCAGTAAATATCTCCACTGAGATTAAGAAAAGCAGTAGCTTAATAAATTAAGTACTTCCTGGTATGTTTAATGTACTGGTATCTCCCCAAAAGAATCTGGATTGTGGTGAGGGTAGAGAGAAAAAAGCTCATTTAGGACCTGCACTTTTGAAGGGGGTAGGCAGCTGTATATCAGTGAGTAAACCTTCTGAGAATAAAAACAGCTGGAGCTTGTTAAGGTAATTACACAGGGGAAAGGATAATGTACTGGGAACTCCTCAGAAGAATCTGATTTGTGGTGAAGGGAGAGAGATAAAAGCTCATTTAGGAACGACATGAACATGCTGCGTAGGTAGCTGTTTATCAGTAAATATCTCCACTGAGATTAAGAAAAGCAGTAGCTTAATAAATTAAGTACGTCCTGGTATGGTTACTGTACTGGTAACTCCCCAAAAGAATCTGGATTGTGGTGAGGGAACAGAGAAAAAAGCTCATTTAGGACCTGCACTTACGAAGGGGTAGGCAGCTGTATATCAGGCAGTAAACCTTCTGAGAATAAAAACAGCTGTAGCTTGTTAAGGTAATTACACAGGGAAAAGGATAAAGTACTGGGAACTCCTCAGAAGAATCTGATTTGTGGTGAGGGGAGAGAGATAAAAGCTCATTTAGGAACGACATGAACATGCTCCCTACGTAGCTGTTTATCAGTAAATATCTCCACTGAGATTAAGAAAAGCAGTAGCTTAATAAATTAAGTACTTACTGGTATGGTTACTGTACTGGAAACTCCCCAAAAGAATCTGGATTGTGGTGAGGAACAGAGAAAAAAGCTCATTTAGGACCTGCACTTACGAAGGGGGTAGGCAGCTGTATATCAGGGAGTAAACCTTCTGAGAATAAAAACAGCTGGAGCTTGTTAAGGTAATTACACAGGGGAAAGGATAATGTACTGGCAACTCCTCAGAAGAATCTGATTTGTTGTGAGGGGAGAGAGATAAAAGCTCATTTAGGAACGACATGAACATGCTGCGTAGGTAGCTGTTTATCAGTAAATATCTCCACTGAGATTAAGAAAAGGAGTAGCTTAATAAATTAAGTACTTCCTGGTATGGTTACTGTACTGGTAACTCCCCAAAAGAATCTGGATTGTGGTGAGGGAACAGAGATAAAAGCTCATTTAGGACCTGCACTTACGAAGGGGGTAGGCAGCTGTATCTCAGGGCGTAAACCTTCTGAGAATAAAAACAGCTGGAGCTTGTTAAGTTAATTACACAGGGGAAAGCATAATGTACTGGGAACAATTCAGAAGAATCTGATTTGTGGTGAGGGGAGAGAGATAAAAGCTCATTAGGAACGACATGAACATGCTGCGTAGGTAGCTGTTTATCATTAAATATCTCCACTGAGATTAAGAAAAGCAGTAGCTTAATAAATTAAGTACTTCCTGGTATGGTTACTGTACTGGTCACTCCACAAAATAATCTGGATTGTGGTGAGGGAACAGAGAAAAAAGCTCATTTAGGACCTACACTTACGAAGGGGGTAGGCAGCTGTATATCAGGGAGTAAACCTTCTGAGAATAAAAACAGCTGGAGCTTGTTAAGGTAATTACACAGGGGAAAGGATAATGTACTGGGAACTCCTCAGAAGAATCTGATTTGTGGTGAGGGGAGAGAGATAAAAGCTCATTTAGGAACGACATGAACATGCTGTGTAGGTAGCTGTTTATCAGTAAATATCTCCACTGAGATTAAGAAAAGCAGTAGCTTAATAAATTAAGTACTTCCTGGTATGGTTACTGTACTGGTAACTCCCCAAAAGAATCTGGATTGTGGTGTGGGAACAGAGAAAAAAGCTCATTTATGACCTGCACTTACGAAGGGGTAGGCAGCTGTATATCAGGGAGTAAACCTTCTGAGAATAAAAACAGCTGGAGCTTGTTAAGGTAATTACACAGGGGAAAGGATAATGTACTGCGAACTCCTCAGAAGAATCTGATTTGTGGTGAGGGGAGATAGATAAAAGCTTATTTAGGAACGACATGAACATGCTGCGTACGTAGCTGTTTATCAGTAAATATCTCCACTGAGATTAAGAAAAGCAGTAGCTTAATAAATTAAGGACTTCCTGGTATAGTTACTATACTGGTCACTCCACAAAAGAATCTTGATTGTGGTGAGGGAAGAGAAAAAAGCTCATTTAGGACCTGCACTTACGAGGGGGTAGGCAGCTGTATATCAGGGAGTAAACCTTCTGAGAATAAAAACAGCTGGAGCTTGTTAAGGTAATTACACAGGGGAAAGTATAATGTACTGGGAACTCCTCAGAAGAATCTGATTTGTGGTGAGGGGAGAGAGATAAAAGCTCATTTAGGAACGACATGAACATGCTGCGTAGGTAGCTGTTTATCAGTAAATATCTCCACTGAGATTAAGAAAAGCAGTAGCTTAATAAATTAAGTACTTCCTGCTATGGTTACTGTACTACTGGTAACTCCCCAAAAGAATCTGGATTGTGGTGAGGGAACAGAGAAAAAAGCTCATTTAGGACCTGCACTTACGAAGGGGGTAGGCAGCTGTATATCAGGGAGTAAACCTACTGAGAATAAAACCACCTGGAGCTTGTTAAGGTAATTACACAGGGGAAAGGATAATGTACTGGGAACTCCTCAGAAGAATCTGATTTGTGGTGAGGGGAGAGAGATAAAAGCTCATTTAGGAACGACATGAACATGCTGCGTAGGTAGCTGTTTATCAGTAAATATCTCCACTGAGATTAAGAAAAGCAGTAGCTTAATAAATTAAGTATTTCCTGGTATGGTTACTGTACTGGTAACTCCCCAAAAGAATCTGGATTTTGGTGTGGGAACAGAGAAAAAAGCTCATTTAGGACCTGCACTTACGAAGGGGGTAGGCAGCTGTATATCAGGGAGTAAACCTTCTGAGAATAAAAACAGCTGGAGCTTGTTAAGGTAATTACACAGGGGAAAGGATAATGTACTGGAACTCCTCAGAAGAATCTGATTCGTGGTGAGGGGAGAGAGATAAAAGCTCATATAGGAACGACATGAACATGCTGTGTAGGTAGCTGTTTATCAGTAAATATCTCCACTGAGATTAAGAAAAGCAGTAGCTTAATAAATTAAGTACTCTCTGGTATTGTTACTGTACTGGTAACTCCCCAAAAGAATCTGGATTGTGGTGAGGGAACAGTGAAAAAAGCTCATTTAGGACCTGCACTTACGAAGGGGGTAGGCAGCAGTATATTAGGGAGTAAACCTTTTGAGAATAAAAACAGCTGGAGCTTGTTGAGGTAATTACACAGGGGAAAAGATGAAGTACTGGGAACTCCTCAGAAGAATCTGATTTGTGGTGAGGGAAGAGAGATAAAAGCTCATTTAGGAACGACATGAACATGCTGTGTAGGTAGCTGTTTATCAGTAAATATCTCCACTGAGATTAAGAAAAGCAGTAGCTTAATAAATTAAGTACTTCCTGGTATGGTTACTGTACTGGTAACTCCGCAAAAGAATCTGGATTGTGGTGAGGGAACAGAGAAAAAAGCTCATTTAGGACCTGCAATTACGAAGGGGGTAGGAAGATGTATATCAGGGAGTAAACCTTCTGAGAATAAAAACAGCTGGAGCTTGTTAAGGTAATTACACAGGGGAAAGGATAATGAATTGGGAAATCCTCAGAAGAATCTGATTTGTGGTTAGGGGAGAGAGATAAAAGCTCATTTAGGAACGAGATGAACATGCGGTGTAGGTAGCTGTTTATCAGTAAATATCTCCACTGACATTAAGAAAAGCAGTAGCTTAATAAATTAAGTACTTCCTGGTATGGTTACTGTACTGGTAACTGCCCAAAAGAATCTGGATTGTGGTGAGGGAACAGAGAAAAAAGCTCATTTAGAACCTGCACTTACGAAGGGGGTAGGCAGCTGTATATCAGGGAGTAAACCTTCTGAGAATAAATACAGCTGGAGCTTGTTAAGGTAATTACACAGTGGAAAGGATAATGTACTGGGAACTCCTCAGAAGAATCTGATTTTTGGTGAGGGGAGAGAGATAAAAGCTCATTTAGGAACGACATGAACATGCTGCGTAGGTGGCTGTTTATCAGTAAATATCTCCACTGAGATTAAGAAAAGCAGTAGCTTAATAAATTAAGTACTTCCTGGTATGATACTGTACTGGTAACGCCCCAAAAGAATCTGGATTGTGGTGAGGGAACAGAGCAAAAAGCTCATTTAGGACCTGCACTTACGAAGGGGGTAGGCAGCTGTATATCAGGGAGTAAACCTTCTGAGAATAAAAACAGCTGGAGCTTGTTAAGGTAATTACACAGGGAAAGGATAATGTATTGGGAACTCCTCAGAAGAATCTGATTTGTGGTGAGGGGAGAGAGGTAAAAGCTCATTTAGGAACAACATGAACATGCTGCGTAGGTAGCTGTTTATCAGTAAATATCTCCACTGAGATTGAGAAAAGCAGTAGCTTAATAAATTAAGTACTTCCTGTATTGTTACTGTACTGGTAACTCCCCAAAAGAATCTGGATTGTGGTGAGGGAACAGAGAAAAAAGCTCATTTAGGACCTGCACTTACGAAGGGGGTAGGCAGCTGTATATCACGGAGTTAACCTTCTGAGAATAAAAACAGCTGGAGCTTGTTGAGGTAATTACACAGGGGAAAAGATGAAGTACTGGGAACTCCTCAGAAGAATCTGATTTGTGGTGAGGGAAGAGAGATAAAAGCTCATTTAGGAACGACATGAACATGCTGCATAAGTAGCTGTTTATCAAGTAAATATCTCCACTGAGATTAAGAAAAGCAGTAGCTTATAAATTAAGTACTTCCTGGTATGGTTACTGTACTGGTAACTCCCCAAAAGAATCTGGATTGTGGTGAGGGAACAGAGAGAAAAGTTCATTTAGGACCTGCAATTACGAAGGGGGTAGGAAGCTGTATATCAGGGAGTAAACCTTCTGAGAATAAAAACAGCTGGAGCTTGTTAAGGTAATTACACAGGGGAAAGGATAATGAACTGGGAAATCCTCAGAAGAATCTGATTTGTGGTTAGGGGAGAGAGATAAAAGCTCATTTAGGAACGAGATGAACATGCTGTGTAGGTAGCTATTTATCAGTAAATATCTCCACTGACATTAAGAAAAGCAGGAGCTTAATAAATTATGTACTTCCTGGTATGGTTACTGTACTGGTAACTCCCCAAAAGAATCTGGATTGTGGTGAGGGAACAGAGAAAAAGCTCATTTAGAACCTGCACTTACGAAGGGGTAGGCAGCTGTATATCAGGGAGTAAACCTTCTGAGAATAAAAACAGCTGGAGCTTGTTAAGGTAATTACACAGGGGAAAGGAAAATGTACTGGGTACTGCTCAGAAGAATCTGATTTGTGGTGAGGGGAGAGAGGTAAAAGCTCATTTAGGAACAACATGAACTTGCTGCGTAGGTAGCTGTTTATCAGTAAATATCTCCACTGAGATTAAGAAAAGCAGTAGCTTAATAAATTAAGTACTTCCTGGTATGGTTACTCTACTGGTAACTCCCCAAAAGAATCTGGATTGTGGTGAGGGAACAGAGAAAAAAAGCTCATTTAGGACCTTCACTTACGAATGGGGTAGGCAGCTGTATATCAGGGAGTAAACCTTCAGAGAATAAATACAGCTGGAGCTTGTTAAGGTAATTACACAGGGGAAAGGATAATGTACTGGGAACTCCTCAGAAGAATCTGATTCGTGGTGAGGGGAGAGATATAAAAGCTCATTAGGAACGACATGAACATGCTGCGTAGGTAGCTGTTTATCAGTAAATATCTCCACTGAGATTAAGAAAAGCAGTGGCTTAATAAATTAAGTACTTCCTGGTATGGTTACTGTACTGGTAACTCCCCAAACGAATCTGGATCGTGGTGAGGGAACAGAGAAAAAAGCTCATTTAGGACCTGCACTTACGAAGGGGGTAGGCAGCTGTATATTAGGGAGTAAACCTTCTGAAAATAAAAACAGCTGGAGCTTGTTAAGGTAATTGCACAGGGAAACGATGAAGTACTGGGAAATCCTCAGAAGAATCTGATTTGTGGTGAGGGGAGAGAGATAAAAGCTCATTTAGGAACGACATGAACATGCTGCGTAGGTGGCTGTTTATCAGTAAATATCTCCACTGAGGTTAAGAAAAGCAGTAGCTTAATAAATTAAGTACTTCCTGGTATTGTTACTGTACTGGTAACTCCCCAAAAGAATCTGGATTGTGGTGAGGGAACAGAGAAAAAAGCTCATTTAGGACCTGCACTTACGAAGGGGGTAGGCAGCTGTATATCACGGAGTAAACCTTCTGAGAATAAAAACAGCTGGAGCTTGTTGAGGTAATTACACAGGGGAAAAGATGAAGTACTGGGAACTCCTCAGAAGAATCTGATTTGTGGTGAGGGAAGAGAGATAAAAGCTCATTTAGAACGACATGAACATGCTGCATACGTAGCTGTTTATCAGTAAATATCTCCACTGAGATTAAGAAAAGCAGTAGCTTAATAAATTAAGTACTTCCTGGTATGGTTACTGTACTGGTAACTCCCCAAAAGAATCTGGATTGTGGTGAGGGAACAGAGAAAAAAGTTCATTTAGGACCTGCAATTACGAAGGGGGTAGGAAGCTGTATATCAGGGAGTAAACCTTCTGAGAATAAAAACAGCTGGAGCTTGTTAAGGTAATTACACAGGGGAAAGGATAATGAACTGGGAAATCCTCAGAAGAATCTGATTTGTGGTTAGGGGAGAGAGATAAAAGCTCATTTAGGAACGAGATGAACATGCTGTGTAGGTAGCTGTTTATCAGTAAATATCTCCACTGACATTAAGAAAAGCAGGAGCTTAATAAATTAAGTACTTCCTGGTATGGTTACTGTACTGGTAACTCCCCAAAAGAATCTGGATTGTGGTGAGGGAACAGAGAAAAAAGCTCATTTAGAACCTGCACTTACGAAGGGGGTAGGCAGCAGTATATCAGGGAGTAAACCTTCTGAGAATAAAAACAGCTGGAGCTTGTTAAGGTAATTACACAGGGGAAAGGAAAATGTACTGGGAACTGCTCAGAAGAATCTGATTTGTGGTGAGGGGAGAGAGGTAAAAGCTCATTTAGGAACAACATGAACATGCTGCGTAGGTAGCTGTTTATCAGTAAATATCTCCACTGAGATTAAGAAAAGCAGTAGCTTAATAAATTAAGTACTTCCTGGTATGGTTACTCTACTGGTAACTCCCCAAAAGAATCTGGATTGTGGTGAGGGAACAGAGAAAAAAGCTCATTTAGGACCTTCACTTACGAATGGGGTAGGCAGCTGTATATCAGGGAGTAAACCTTCTGAGAATAAATACAGCTGGAGCTTGTTAAGGTAATTACACAGGGGAAAGGATAATGTACTGGGAACTCCTCAGAAGAATCTGATTCGTGGTGAGGGGAGAGATATAAAAGCTCATTTAGGAACGACATGAACATGCTGCGTAGGTAGCTGTTTATCAGTAAATATCTCCACTGAGATTAAGAAAAGCAGTGGCTTAATAAATTAAGTACTTCCTGGTATGGTTACTGTACTGGTAACTCCCCAAACGAATCTGGATCGTGGTGAGGGAACAGAGAAAAAAGCTCATTTAGGACCTGCACTTACGAAGGGGGTAGGCAGCTGTATATTAGGGAGTAAACCTTCTGAAAATAAAAACAGCTGGAGCTTGTTAAGGTAATTGCACAGGGGAAACGATGAAGTACTGGGAAATCCTCAGAAGAATCTGATTTGTGGTGAGGGGAGAGAGATAAAAGCTCATTTAGGAACGACATGAACATGCTGCGTAGGTGGCTGTTTATCAGTAAATATCTCCACTGAGGTTAAGAAAAGCAGTAGCTTAATAAATTAAGTACTTCCTGGTATGGTTACTGTACTGGTAACTCCCCAAAAGAATCTGGATTGTGGTGAGGGAACAGAGAAAAAAGCTCATTTAGGACCTGCACTTACGAAGGGGGTAGGCAGCTGTATATTAGGGAGTAAACCTTCTGAAAATAAAAACAGCTGGAGCTTGTTAAGGTAATTGCACAGGGGAAAAGATGAAGTACTGGGAAATCCTCAGAAGAATCTGATTTGTGGTGAGGGGAGAGAGATAAAAGCTCATTTAGGAACGACAAGATCATGCTGCGTAGGTAGCTGTTTATCAGTAAATATCTCCACTGAGATTAAGAAAAGCAGTAGCTTAATAAATTAAGTACTTCCTGGTATGGTTACAGTACTGGTTACTCCCCAAAAGAATCTGGATTGTGGTGAGGGAACAGAGAAAAAAGCTCATTTAGACCTTCACTTACGAAGGGGGTAGTCATCTGTATATCAGGGAGTAAACCTTCTGAGGATAAAAACAGCTGGAGCTTGTTAAGGTAATTACACATGGGAAAGGATAAAGTATTGGGAACTCCTCAGAAGAATCTGATTTGTGGTGAAGGGAGAGAGATAAAAGCTCATTTAGGAACGACATGAACATGCTGCGTAGGTAGCTGTTTATCAGTAAATATCTCCACTGAGATTAAGAAAAGCAGTAGCTTAATAAATTAAGTACTTCCTGGTATGGTTACTGTACTGGTAACTCCCCAAAAGAATCTGGATTGTGGTGAGGGAACAGAGAAAAAAGCTCATTTAGGACCTGCACTTACGAAGGGGGTAGGCAGCTGTATATCAGGGAGTAAACCTACTGAGAATAAAACCACCTGGAGCTTGTTAAGGTAATTACACAGGGGAAAGGATAATGTACTGGGAACTCCTCAGAAGAATCTGATTTGTGGTGAGGGGAGAGAGATAAAAGCTCATTTAGGAACGACATGAACATGCTGCGTAGGTAGCTGTTTATCAGTAAATATCTCCACTGAGATTAAGAAAAGCAGTAGCTTAATAAATTAAGTACTTCCTGGTATGGTTACTGTACTGGTAACTCCCCAAAAGAATCTGGATTTTGGTGAGGGAACAGAGAAAAAAGCTCATTTAGGACCTGCACTTACGAAGGGGGTAGGCAGCTGTATATCAGGGAGTAAACCTTCTGAGAATAAAAACAGCTGGAGCTTGTTAAGGTAATTACACAGGGAAAGGATAATGTACTGGGAACTCCTCAGAAGAATCTGATTTGTGGTGAGGGAGAGAGATAAAAGCTCATTTAGGAACGACATGAACATGCTGCGTAGGTAGCTGTTTATCAGTAAATATCTCCACTGAGATTAAGAAAAGCAGTAGCTTAATAAATTAAGTACTTCCTGGTATGGTTACTGTACTGGTAACTCCCAAAAGAATCTGGATTGTGGTGAGGGAACAGAGAAAAAAGCTCATTTAGGACCTGCACTTACGAAGGGGGTAGGCAGCTGTATATCAGGGAGTAAACCTTCTGAGAATAAAAACAGCTGGAGCTTGTTAAGGTAATTACACAGGGAAAGGATAAGTACTGGGAACTCCTCAGAAGAATCTGATTTGTGGTGAGGGGAGAGAGATAAAAGCTCATTTAGGAACGACATGAACATGCTGCGTAGGTAGCTGTTTATCAGTAAATATCTCCACTGAGATTAAGAAAAGCAGTAGCTTAATAAATTAAGTACTTCCTGGTATGGATACTGTACTGGTAACTCCCCAAAAGAATCTGGATTGTGGTGAGGGAACAGAGAAAAAAGCTCATTTAGGACCTGCACTTACGAAGGGGGTAGGCAGCTGTATATCAGGGAGTAAACCTTCTGAGAATAAAAACAGCTGGAGCTTGTTAAGGTAATTACACAGGGGAAAGGATAATGTACTGGGAACTCCTCAGAAGAATCTGATTTGTGGTGAGGGGAGAGAGATAAAAGCTCATTTAGGAACGACATGAACATGCTGCGTAGGTAGCTGTTTATCAGTAAATATCTCCACTGAGATTAAGAAAAGCAGTAGCTTAATAAATTAAGTACTTCCTGGTATGGTTACTGTACTGGTAACTCCCCAAAAGAATCTGGATTTTGGTGAGGGAACAGAGAAAAAAGCTCATTTAGGACCTGCACTTACGAAGGGGGTAGGCAGCTGTATATCAGGGAGTAAACCTTCTGAGAATAAAAACAGCTGGAGCTTGTTAAGGTAATTACACAGGGGAAAGGATAATGTACTGGGAACTCCTCAGAAGAATCTGATTTGTGGTGAGGGGAGAGAGATAAAGCTCATTTAGGAACGACATGAAAATGCTGCATAGGTAGCTGTTTATCAGTAAATATCTCCACTGAGATTAAGAAAAGCAGTAGCTTAATAAATTAAGTACTTCCTGGTATGGTTACTGTACTGGTAACTCCCCAAAAGAATCTGGATTGTGGTGAGGGAACAGAGAAAAAAGCTCATTTAGGACCTGCACTTACGAAGGGGGTAGGCAGCTGTATATCAGGAGTAAACCTTCTGAGAATAAAAACAGCTGGAGCTTGTTAAGGTAATTACACAGGGGAAAGGA